>NW_015505834.1:564498-569807 GCF_001515645.1 Sinocyclocheilus grahami
AAATACATAATGTATTATAAACAATAGAGCTAATATACATTACACATTACAGCAAAGGCCTGCTGGTGGCGCCAACGGCCTGACGATTGTTTTTACACATTACTGTGCGATCTATCTAATACTTGTTTAATATTGACCAAACACCATTTAATTCAAATGTCCACTTAATCTTTAATATTTGGCCATTTATTTAAGACAGAAATGCTATAGCCACCGTAATTAAAAGAATATGTGGACATCAAAACGTGTAAACTCAGAATGAGGATTTTAGCTTTTATTTTGAAACCGCGAGATAATGATGTATTCTCCTGTGTGTGCGTAGATTTATAAATGATTTACCTTAGAAATCTGATGAAATGGCACACATTGCGTTCCCAGATGAACGTTATAATAAACCCAAACTCACAACAACATGCAGAGATGGAGTTTGAGACGCTCCACACGTGTAAATGATAACAGTTCCTGTGGATGCATGTACTTAACCTACACGCATGTAAATAATTAAAGCGCATATAACTGTATTAGAACTGCATCGCATATAATTATTTAATTAAATCGTAGTATTTGTGAATTTACAATTATGCTTCATTATATAATATTATGTTTAATATATCATGCAGCCTTGGTTAAACAGTCTAATAATGTGTTTTATTTATTCTCGTCCATGAAATGCGCCACTTCCGGTATTTTGCCGGTTAGTCGGCGCGAGCAAAATGAAGTTGAGGATTTTTAAAGATCGAATAGTCAAATAAAATCTGCGAATCACGACAGCCCTAATCATAATAAAGAAAAGCCTCATTTAAAAGAATGAAGTTCTACACAAGAAGCTTAGTTTGTTTGGCATCACTATTATTATTCATTATAAAATATTTGAACATAAATGATTACTAATATGTAAAATTTAATATCATAGAGAGGACGTCTGCCAACACTATAGGTCAATAGGGTCAATCTCTTAAAATATCAGATGACTTGAATAACATGGCAAAATCAGTTCAGGTTATGAATTGTCATGTGGTACAACTCCTCAAAAACAGAAAATTTGAATACATTATTTTTGATATTTGTAAAATTACCTCTTTTTTTTTTACACTTTTTTTGTAAATATTATATTAACCCTCTGATGCATCGTGGTCACTACAGTGGACCCAACCACCAACTGGCGAACCCCCAAAGTGTTGTCTACGATTCTATTTAATTGTTGTCTTTTTATCAATTTTTTTGTTTTGAGATATTGCATAATATATTCAAAATGGCGGCAGGAAAAGGGGATGCACCATGTACCTCGGGAATAAGTGTTAAATACTTATTCTCAGAAAACCAGACAGGAACAAAAAATATTTTTCAGTTAAATAGGATGTCAGAAATAGATTCATCCAGATTTTAACAATATTTTTCTTGTACATTTTTTTTCTGTGACAGAAAATATATCTGTCCACTACAGTGGACGTCATGCACCAAAGGGTATAATTCTGCCTATGGGCCTATATATAGGTTCTGCCTTATTTTGTGTTTTATTAAAATTATGATATAATTTACACTTGACTGGTTTTATTGAACAGAAATATGAAATGGTCTTCAGATTTGATCATTTATTTTTACAGTCTATATTTATTTATTAGGTAATATAAAAGTGTAGGCATGTATACATGTATACTGTATGAGTGCAGATATATGTGTGCATGATTGCGTTCGACGGTGTTTGTGTGTGTTTGTATTTGTGCTCTCATGTGTATGACATTTTTTGTTTTACTGTGTGTCTGAACTGTTTTTGCTGTAAAGGTGTGTGCGGATCCTGGGCAAACAGGAGAACATCCGTGTGGTGCAGCTGAGTCTGTTTCAGGGAATAGCCAAGGCCATGCAGGCCGCACCAACCATTGAGATGAAGGCCTCTGAGAACCCAGCGCTGCAGAGCACTGATCCAGACCCCACCATCTTCTGCACCGCCTTCAAGAAGAACCGCTTCTACATGGTGGGATTCCAGCCAAACTTTTCCAATGTTAACTTTTTTTCCTGTTAATATCCAGAAGAATCTGACACACTTTAGACTCTAAAGGGTGTAGCTGTTCACACTAAGGATGATAATGTTCTGTTGATTATAAGTGTGGGCTGTATTTATGTTCAAATAATTGTGGAAAAATCATTTTGAGAGTGATATCTTTTTTTTTAAAGGAGCAGATCACCCCCCAAAAAAACTAACTCCGCTTCAGGCCATCAAAGATGTAGATAAGTTTGTTTCTTCATGGGAACAGATTTGAAGAAATTCTTGCTCTGCAATGGATCCTCTGCAGTGAATGGGTGCCGTCAGAATGAGAGTCCAAACAGCACAATAATTCATGTTTGTAAGAAACAAATCCATCATTTAAGTTGTTTTAAACCATCATTTCTAGCTAAAATTTGAATCCATAATAACACTTCCTCCAGTGGGAAAAAAAACATCCCGCTGTCCTCTCCCATCAAAATCCACTTAAATATGTTTACAAATATTTTGTCTTTATAAATGGTGCTTGATATGTGCAAAGCAACAGTTTGAAGTTAAAATGTCTCGATGGATTTCTTACAAACACACAGCTTTTCAGTTCACAAGACATTAATTAATTGGAGTGGTGTGTGGATTACTTGTGGATTATTGTGATGTTTTAATCAGCTGTTTGGACTCTCATTCTGACGGCACCCATTCACTGCAGAGCATCCATTGCTGAACAAGTGATGTAATGCTACATTTCTCCAAATCTGTTCAGATGAAGAAACAAACTCATCTACTTAAACTTTACAATTATTGTTCATGCTGTGAACGGGCCTTAATATATGTTTATTTTGAACAGTTCACCAAGAGAGAGCCGGAGGACACCAAGAGTGCTGATTCTGACCGTGACATCTTTAATGAGAAGCCGTCTAAAGAGGAAGTGATGGCAGCCACACAAGCAGAAGGGCCGAAAAGAGTGTCAGACAGCGCCATCATTCACACCACAATGGGCGACATCCATATCAAGCTCTTTCCTGTGGAGTATGTTTTATCGTTTAATAGCAGTTTGGCCTGAGAAGCCAGTATGCTTGGTTATTTATTTATTTTTCTCCTTAGATGCCCCAAAACTGTGGAGAACTTCTGCGTCCACAGTAGGAACGGTTATTACAATGGCCACATATGTCATCGTGTCATCAAGGTATGTGCTCCTGTCGAGTGTTTAGACGTGTGCCTCCGGTGGATGTGAGTTGAACAGGTGACTTCTCATGTGTAGGGCTTCATGATCCAGACCGGAGACCCCACAGGCACAGGGATGGGTGGAGAGAGCATCTGGGGGGGAGAGTTTGAGGACGAGTTTCATGCCACACTGAGACACGACAGACCCTACACCCTCAGCATGGCCAACGCAGGCCCGGGAACCAACGGATCGCAATTTTTCATCACTGTCGTCCCAACTGTAAGTCGTCCAAACTGCTTTGTTTTTTTGTTTGTGGTCAATAAGAATTTTTATTTTTTTTTATGTTTTTGAAAGGTCTCATCACCAAGGCTGAATTTATTAAAAAATGTAATTTATTTCTAGGTTAAACTAAATGAAAACAGGAAATATTTCCTTGGAAAGTAGCTAAATTTGTTTTTCTAAAATATTTTAATTCATGTTTTTTTTTTTTTTTTTAAATGATTTTAGTTTGTTTTATTTACCAATAATAATCTTGCTTCAGTGTTTTTGCACCAGAAATAACACAACTGCAAATGATTATTTAAGTCATATTTCAAGATATTTCTTAAATACAATGCAGTTGCATCAGCAACTTTAAGCAATGCATCTAAAAAAAACAACTGCATTGTTACATTCCTAAAAATGTTAATGAAATCAGAAAATCTGCTACAGGACTCAATACAGGATTGAAACTGAATCAAAACTTTGTGAATAAGAAAAACTGAATCAAGAAATCGAACTCAATAATCTAAGCCTAACAAGTGTTTTTGAATTATGCTGCATTACAGTTCTGCACCTTATGTCCTTGATGCTTCCCGTACTCCTTGCACACGCAGCACATGAGCGGCCCCGGCTGGCATCCATCTTCCAGGCAGACAAACTCAATGGTGTGCACCTGGTGCTGTGGACAGAGCATCTTCTCATGGGGCTTGTCTGCCAGCGGCACACGCCGGTGTTTGGTCAGTGTTCGGGTGGAGTGGGTGAGCTGGGAGCACTCGGCACACAGGTGTGTGGCACAAACCGTGCAGTACATAGAAGCAGTGTGAGTCTCATCCTCATCACAGCGGATTACGCACTAACGGAGACATGACAAAAAAAATCCATACCCATGACGCAATATGATACAACCATACACACCCTAAATTATTAGTACCATAACAGAACCCACAAAAGTGTGTGCTATATAAAAATCTATACATAGTTTATATATAGCTTATAAAAGGAGCCACAGCAATAAGATAACGGTTTAAAAAAGTAAATAAATGTACTGTATATTTAAATATAGTAATAAAATATTACAAGAGTAAAAATTGGTATCATCTTTTTGCGGTATGCCTATTTATAATATATTATTATTATTAATGTTATTACTATTATCATCATAATTGTAATTATTATTAATTTAGAAACACCCATTTTAGAATAGAAAATGTACATCTCTAATAGGGCTGTGCGATATTGAAGAAAAATGCGATATGTGATACCTTGTTAAAAAATGCGATACGATATTGCTTAAAGTGTGTAAAATCAATTTAAATGATATTTTAAAATATTTAAAAATGAAAATTATATAACCAATTTTTCACACATTCTTTCTTGGAAAATAAAGAATCACTACAACTTCTGAAAGTGACCAGCAGTGTTTTAGCATTACATAAAAAGTAATGTCACAAATCAGAAAATGTAATTTTACATCAATGTGAACATACAAACAAACTCAAATTAATGACACTAATTTTATATCATTGTAACTTTGCTTTCCACACACTTTAAGTACTTCTTCATGTACCACAGCAAAAACTATAGTCTGAGAAAGTTCAAACATGATTAAAGGCAAGTGAACGGTCAGTAAAAAAAAAAGGGAAATACACAATTTACAAGCACAGATCAAATAAACAGTAGTATTCAGGTACAGAAATGTAATAAGTGTAAAATAACACTGCATAGTGTTCACTGTAGGAATTAAATTTAGATTAATCTTTGTTATAGCCGTTTTGTTAAGATTAGTGACATATTCAGCAGCAGAGCATGTGAGCGAAGCGCTCCGCTATGTTTTCCGCTCTATGGACGCGCGCTCCACTAAGTCGCTCTAACCGTACAAGCAAGCGCTCCGTTAATATTCCGCTC
>NW_015505834.1:569817-570130 GCF_001515645.1 Sinocyclocheilus grahami
TACATGTAACTTTTGAGCAATGGCAGTGGATTTGATCACATGTCCTTTCTTACTATTTCAGTAGCTAATCTGACACATTAACAGGCACTTCACATTGTAGAAACCATGAATCTGGTGACTGATGCCTAGTTTTCTCCTTACCTAAGGGGCTTTGCCTATGATTAAAACATTTAATAGATCTATTTAAACCTTGTGCTGTTTGCACACAACACTATTGGGATTTCATGAGGGTGTCTGTACAGAAATGACCAGTATATTTTGCTTAAGCACATCTACTATATATGCGCAAAATATCTCCAGGCATTAGTTACTA
>NW_015505834.1:570655-573781 GCF_001515645.1 Sinocyclocheilus grahami
CCCATTCACTGCAGAGGATCCACTGGCGGGCAAGTGAAGTAATGCTACATTTCTGTCAGTCTGCTTCCATGAATAAACAAACTCGTCTACATCTTGGATGGCCTGAGAGTGAGTACATTTTCAGCACATTTGACTGTTTAGTTCGTAATGCACGAATGTTTAATGTTAAATGCACATTAAAGAACAGCATCTGCAAATGTTTTTGATTACCACTCTCTGTGATAGGGACCCAAGCAGGGACTATATAAAAACCAACAACATTTTTTACAGTAAAGCATGTACAATGGAAGTCTACAGGGCAACCAAAGCAACTGCCACAGCCGAGTTGAAATGATGTTTGATGGTAACTGGCAGCATGTTGCCATGTATTTAACCTGGAGTCCTAGCTTAAATCACTTTTATTTAAGCTCCACTTATGTACACCATTGAGCCACGAGCGCACACAGCAGCAAGTCTACTAATATATGATGGTATGACGTGGTACTGTGGGTAAACATGAGCAGGGTGACTGTGCAAATGGCATGGACCGGCTTGAGTTTTAAGTCGTAAGTCTAAGTGTGGTTAAGCATCCCTCAGGCCACATCCAGAACTCCTGCGGCCACCAGCTGGCGTGAGAGCCAGTCTAACCCCTCGTGTAGACCCATGCCGCTGCGGGCGTCACAGCCCTGGATGTGCCAGCTGCGGCCGCAGCACAGTTTGTGTAAGCTCAGGAGCTCCGCCATCTCCTCCACAGACACCGCACCGGGAAAGTCCTACAGAGAGACAAATCTTGTTTATGAGTTCAAGGTCAAGGATTTGATTCACAAAGAACACACATATTGGCAAAATGCAATAATCTGACAAATACATAATATACACAAGGTGCATATTTATTAGGCAAGTTGATATTCTGATGATTTTTTTCCCCCACATTTTACCAATCTATGTCATCAGAAATTGATTATTAAAATCTTTTTCTATACATGTGCATATAAGGCACAATAATGAGATGTGTTTGTGTGAATGTCCCTCCACTCAGAATTTCTAATTAAACTAAACATTTGTCAAATCTCTCACCTGTTTGTTGGCGAAGATGAGCAGCAGAGCATCTCTGAGCTCTTTCTCGGTCAGCAGTTTGGCCAGTTCACTGTGAGACTCCATCAGCCGGTCTCTGTGACAGCTGTCGATCACAAACACCACCGCTGGGAGACAACAGAAGGCCAATTTCAGTCATACACGCTCATTATGCAAGAAATGTGACTGAGTTTCAACACCACAGTAAAGTGAACTGTTACCTTGTGTGTTCAGATAGTAGTGTTTCCATAGGGGACGGAGTTTGTGTTTGCCACCAACATCCCAAATGGTGAATTTCAGGTTTTTGTACTCAACGGTTTCTACATTAAAACCTAAAACAGAAAGAAAACCCCTGATTATCTAAACAACGAGGCATGTTGGGATTTGTATACATCATGTATTGCAGTCTCAAGTAGATACCTATGGTTGGTATAGGCTGCATAAACTCATCTTGCTTCAGTTTGAAGAGAATAGTAGTTTTGCCAGCTCCATCTAAACCCAAAGTCACAACGCGGATCTCCATTTTCGGACCAATGTGCACACGGTTGTCCTGGGGAAAAGATGGACTCATCAGTTTAATTAGGATGACCATACGTCCTCTTTTTTTCCCCCAGACTGGGATTCCTAAATTGCCTAAAATGGCTTTGTTTTTATATTGTATGCATTCATCAAACTACTTTTCAGTTATTACCTTCAGCAAGTATGAAAATAATAGGAAAACAAACCAAAAAACAGGCATTTTAGGCAATTTAAAAATGCCCATCAGGATGTAGTCACCTTAGTTCAATATATCAAAAAATGTTTAAAATACAAATTGATTTTTATTTTATTTTTTTTTAAATATCATGAATTACTGCACCACATAACATTTTACAAGCCGAACTAACCTTGCTATGACACAAAAAGGTCAAATTACCTTGGTGAAAGTAACAGGGATGCCTGCATCCAGTTGAATGTGGTCGGCCAGCTCTGTAAACTGCTGCTGCTGTTTCTGCAGTGTTTCTAGTAACCGGTTGATCTCCTGTTTTGCCAAAACCACCCTGCAATCATCCTAGCGGAAAAACACAACAACAAAGCAACTCAAATGCCTGAACTGCTTATGATCCCACTGATCCTGTCAGGTGTTTGAGTCTGTACCTGCTGCAGTGTTTTCTCACAGTGCAGACAGGCAGTGGACACCTGTGACAGCAGTATGGTCATGTCCTCCTGCTGCTGTCGAAGCCAGATCAGCCTCTCTCGGACGTGTGCGTCCACCACGCTCAGAGCCATCTCCTCCTGACGGCACAACGTCTCGTGTAGATCCGCAAAATAGGCACGCACACAAGATCGGGCACTTTCGGCTGTTCCTGATACCTGAGTGGAAACCAAGGAAGAGTTCAGTGGAAACTTATTTAGATCGCAAATGCAATATGAACACCCAAAACACACTCATACATGTTCAGTGTGAGCCATGCCCATGCTGTCCTCCACGATCTGCTCTCCTCCTTCAATCTGCTGCACGATGCCCACTAGTTTCCTGGAGTACTCCGACACTTCCTCTGTGAACGTACGGATGCAGTGTGCCATATCCAGAATGGATGCTCGGATCTGGTTGGCTTCAGCCTCTAGAACAGCATGCTGGTGAAATGTTTTGAAAATGTGAAAAAAAGATTGAAAATATGAACCGGGCTCGATACAAAATATCCTGTTTGCAATAAGACAAATGTGTGAATGATCTCAGGATGGGTAAGAATTGTTTGACTGACAGTGAACTGATTTTAATTTAGTATAACTGAAGTAAATGCCATATTTGACTTTATTTTTAATGATTTTTGATATGTCTGTATAAAAACTAAAAATGACAAAAGCACACAACACAACAAAACTTCAACTAAAAATAAAATAAAAATAAAAACTAATATATAAAATATTAAAACTACAATAGTATTTCAATGATACTAATATAACACTGTTTAAATTCATTTTCCACATTTTATATTTAGTTTAGTTAAGTCAAGAAGTCATTTTGTTGCGTGTGATTTTTTTTTATTTTTTATAAGTCTATACAGCTTTATCATTCTTTATTTCAGTTTT
>NW_015505834.1:577156-577952 GCF_001515645.1 Sinocyclocheilus grahami
GCGCTCTTGAGGAAATATTACCACTCCGCTCCCCGCTCCGCTCACATGCTCTGTTCAGCAGCAGGTATTTATAGGCTGCTGTCCCTTTAAATCCGACTGCACAGATCCAGTATAATGATACACATCTGATTTCTTTCTCAGCTGTTTACATTCATTTAAAACATAACCGACTGCGTTTACGAGAATGATCATCGAGACGGGTACTATTGACGTAATTCTGTGTGTATGTGTCTGTTCACACATAAGGAGGAGATGCGAAAGACGAATCAACTCTGTCTGAAACATGTCTCTCTCTGTGTGCGTGTGCTTTGCACGTGTGCGGCAGAGCTGAAGATAACGCTGTGCATCTCGCGGCTTGTGCGCGTGCTTCAGGTGTGAGTCAGACAGCAAGACGAGATGGCAGAGAGTTGTTTTCTGCAACTTATTGCACTTAACTCTTTTTAACGTCAAGCAATTCTCTGCTATATGCATTGAATTTAATCTTTGAACTTTTGCAACGTTTTGATTTAAGTAGCCTATTATTAAAATGATAATGATATCGCACGCCGTTGCGATATGCATATTTGCGATATTTCGATATATTGTGCAGCCCTAATCTCTAACCTCTCCCATCTCTCGAAGCGCATCCTCCGACATGCCTGCCTGATTGCTGGCCCCATTCTGCAGCCGTTCAAGCAGTTCCAGCAGAGCAAAGTTCTTCTTCAGACCCCACACACCCGAGTCCCCTGGAAAGTAAAACCAGATGGAGTGTGACATTTCTTTCCACTATGTACGTAAATCCTCATTTTAGGATTAT
>NW_015505834.1:584165-608794 GCF_001515645.1 Sinocyclocheilus grahami
TATACTGTACCCACTTAAATTAATTAAACTCTGACACAGTTTGAGCCTTGTGCATTAAAATGAATAATATTGAGAGATTTTTATAGTTGCTTTGATACCTTTATCTCAAACGGTGTCAGAGTTTAATTAATTTAAGTGGGTACAGTATATAAAACATATGAAAAAAATATGGTTTCAGTACTATATATAAAAACAATAAAGGCATTGTGGCGGAGACTGCGCCCGCGCCCTCAAGCCTCGATCACTGCACTGTAACTCTGTGTATTTTTGAGCTATGTTTGTGAGTGTAATGTAACAGTATTTGGAGCGTACTTACAGTATAATATGAGTATTATATAATGAGTATATGGACACGTCTGTGTGAGTGAGGTCACAGCACTGCTGAAATTGCAACAGGTTGCTTAACTTTTGACAATTTAGGCATTTGACAATCACATGCAATAAATGTTGCTTGAAAAAATATCACAGAGTTGTATTGTTGTTCTGTAACTTTTATCAGTAATAATATATTGTCTGTCTTGCATCTACAATCAAACATTATCACGACAATTAAACAACTACCAATGATCTAATGATATAAAACATCTTAAAACAATTGGACATATCAAACTTTTCTACACATTTGGGTCTCCCATTAAGTCATCTAAAGGGCATTTTTACCTTTCCCTCTATCACCCCCCCCCCCCCCCCCAATTTTTTTTTTTTTTTTTTTTTAATTATACTGACTCAATTGTTTCTGCTAGGTGGAAAAAAATGAAGTCATGCAGATAAGAGACAGATCAGTCAAATAACAAGTAAATAGTTTATTTTCAAAAAAGTTCTCAAGCATTCAAATGTGACCAAGTCATGTCACCTGAACTCTGATCCTTCTCTCTGGAAATTCTTTTTATTGTGGGACTTTGCTTAATCTGTGCCTGGGAAACCAGCTCTCCTGGTGCATTTAAGGTCAAGGCATTTCAGGACGTTCATTTAGAGACGAGCACACATCAAGACTTGTTTCTTTTGGTAATGTTTGTAGGTTCTGCAGAAGGGTTCTCATTTAGCCTGTGAAAGCTCTAGAATGTGCGGCTCTTTGTGCAGGGGCCACACTCCGGTTCCTGCTGAACTGAGCCAGTAAATCAATACAACTGATATCAGCTCAGAAGGCACCGGAGCTCAGGTCCTGATCAGACACACAACTCGACACATTATCATTTCACATTTTTTAAAAATTACCAAGTTAGAAAGCCAACTCTTACCTTTTATGTGATTTCTTGGCACCGTTTATTATATTATTACACTTTAAATCATCTTAAATTGCATCTTTAAAGCTGATGGTTAATGTTAAAGAACTCAGAGTGGGGCGGGGCTATCTGTTTGTTTGACCAATGGTAGACAGTGGGTGTTTGGGAAACCTGTTTGAAAACAGTATTATTTTTGCAATTCTATTTAGTGACATTAGTGGTGCCGAAATGACACGCTTTACCTTTAAGAACGGTATCAAAGCATCTGCTTTGAATAAGAGATTCTCACACAAAGATGGCTTCAGCCACAGTCACATGGGAGCCGTTTCAGCTTTGGCACATTTCTCTGTTTTTAAGCAAGATTTATCATTACACATGTGTGTTTAATTATGACATTGAACATTTATCATCTTCAATTTAGATATGTTTGTTAGTCATTATGTTTGGCTGATGCTAATACCTTCCTTGTTATCATTTTGAAAAACAGCCTGAGAAAATTCTATCAGCAGTTTATCCAGCCTTATATCGTTTGACACCTGCGTGACTTTCTTTGTACTGTGAGAAACAGAAGGGGATACTTTTAATAAAGTTTAATGCTGCTCTTTTTCATACAGAGAAATAATTGAACCACAAATTATTCAATATTTAATTTTGATTGAGGAACAAATCTCATTTGATTCCACGTCATTGTTTCTGCTAGGTGGAAAAAAATGAAGTCATGCAGATAAGAGACAGATCAGTCAAATAACAAGTAAATAGTTTATTTTCAAAAAAGTTCTCAAGCATTCAAATGTGACCAAGTCAAGTCACCTGAACCTCTGATCCTTCTCTCTGGAAATTCTTTTTATTGTGGGACTTTGCTTAATCTGTGCCTGGGAAACCAGCTCTCCTGGTGCATTTAAGGTCAAGGCATTTCAGGACGTTCATTTAGAAACAAGCGCACATCAAGACTTGTTTCTTTTGGTAATGTTTGTAGGTTCTGCAGAAGGGTTCTCATTTAGCCTGTGAAAGCTCTAGAATGTGCGGCTCTTTGTGCAGGGGCCACACTCCGGTTCCTGCTGAACTGAGCCAGTAAATCAATACAACTGATATCAGCTCAGAAGGCACCGGAGCTCAGGTCCTGATCAGACACACAACTCGACACAGATTATCATTTCACATTTGTGGTAATCCCTGGCAATGTGATTTTTCACTACAGTCACAAATCAACATGCCAGGAACCCACACAGCCACAACAACCCCCGCCGTCCCACCCCAGCTCCTGCTTCTCCCATGCTTGGCTTAACTCTAGGTATTTCCCTAATTATCCACTACACCCAGATAAGAAACTTGATGCAATTTTCTCTCTAAAAAGGCAAGAAAGATAAGGGTTTTGAAATGAACAGTTAACATCACTTATTGCAGATTAATTTGCGGTCTCTGTGAGGCAGATGTGAAGAAGAGGTGAGAAAAAGATGTAAATCTAAAAAAAAGTCTCGGATGGTAACACCATACCGACATAGAACAAAAAATTGTATTTGCATGGTACTCTGAGGTACTTTAAGAATACCACAGAATTACCATGTCAGGAAAATCATAGCTATTTTGTAATAAGTGGTGTAGCAGTAAACATGCAATTTGAATCACTTCCATGTGGACTGTTCAGGTTTTACAGTTTAGTATGCAACTCTTCATTTATGCATTTACTTGCCACCCAAGAACAGTAAACTTGATTTAGTCATATTATGAAACCATTAGTCATGTGTAATCATGTGAAAATGCCTTTGAAGGCTGTTTTATGAAAACCCATTTCCTATGACGTCCTCCGTTTGGCTTTTCTCTCTATCTGATGTTTCTCATATCGCTACATTAAGTAATTTGCTTTACAATATGTGGGGAAGGAAGTGTAAAGGGTTGCTGCCACATGAAACAAGGATGGCTCAAACAGACCGCATCAAATTGTTGCAAAATAAAGTGCAGTCTGGTGTGATGTGGAATCCACAAGCCTCACAAACTCCAAAGAAGGACTGTAATTCTCCAGTCGTAATATTCCTTGCTCTTCTGAAATGGGCACCGATCCATGCCAGGAGGATAGGCGTGGAGTCCAGCGAGGTACTACAAAACAAAAAAATAAGTATAAATTAGAACTGAATGTCAAATTGAAATCTAAAAATGGTAATAATCAGTGTTGGGGGTGATGCAAGTTACGTAATCAGATTACTTTTTTCAAGCAATTAGTAATGTAACAAATTACTTTTAAATTTTAAAAGAACTGAATATCAAATTCAAATATAAAAATATAAAAATGGTAATAATCAGTGTTGGGGTGACGCAAGTTACATAATCCGAGTACTTTTTTTAAGTAACTTGTAAAGTAACAAATTACTTTTAAAAAGTACTTTTTAAAAGTACTTTTTTAAATTACTTTTTAAAATCTCAGTTTCCTTTTTAAATAAGTAACACAAGTTACTTTGTTTTCTCATTTATTCAGTGACAGCTCTCCTAACTGTGTTAAGACTGAGAGAAATCGGGAGTGAGGCACTTCCTTCGTTCTGAGGCTTATTAATTTCACTTTTGATGTGAAAAGAGCTTTACAATTGCCAAAAATATGACTTTTGCGTTGTTGTTGTTTTTTTTGGGTTATTAAAATAAATGAGCAAGTTGAGCTCAGTTGACAAAAAGTTAAGCAAAAGTAATGTAATACATTACTTTCCATAAAAAGTAACCAAGTAACACAATTAGTGACTTTTTATGGAGTAACACAATATTGTAATGCATTACTTTTAAAAGTAACTTTCCTCAACACTGGTAATAATAACAATAATAATAAATACTTATTTTAATTTTTACAATGTTTAATAGTGTCCTCTGTGCATTCCCCCCTTTTTTAAAAATGGAACAGTGAATAGTATAAAATAAAATGGAAAAGTAAATAATCTCATTCCATTTTCTAAATTTTTATGAAAATTGTAGTGCTATGATAAAACTAACTATGCTGTGTGATAGCTTAATGTGCCCTAAATCTGTAACCTTGTTACTTACAAATTGGTGCTCAAGAAAAAAGAAATATTGCTATGCATGATATGTTTCGCCAAATTGGTAGATATTTATATGTGCGATTGATATTTATTTGTACGATTCATACGTCACAGTGACAGTTAGCGGTTGACTTTTTTCCCCCCAAAAATCATGTTTTCTTACATAATTGTAAATTGTAAAAATTTTTAAATAATTAAACTTTCCAGTAAAATTAGGTTGTTTTTTCTCATCTGTATATTCATCTGCCAAGCAAAAATCATTGAATCGCTTAGAAAAGTATAAGAGCAACCAACACTAATAATAACTACTATTACAGTTGAAAATCTCAGTATGATGTTTACAATTCCAGCTGTGTTGTTACAAATTCTGGCATAATTTTTATTACAGGCGACAATTTTCATATATTATCCAACACAATCTCATGGTAATCATAACTATTTTATGTGCTGGCAAACTGGTTGCTAATTCATTTGAATTTGTATGATCACATGCATATGTTTTCATACAATCTGCCTATGCCCTGCTGATGCTTATGTTCAGAGGTGAACCTTCGTGCTTACTTTTTATAAAAATCATACGTTTTTGTACAATGCCAACATTTTCTGAAAGTTAAGCACTGATACTGATCCTTCTTCTCGTTCCAGCTGAGCTCTTTTATTTCTCCGTTCTTGACAGATATTGCAGCAGTGTGTGGCTTCATCTGTGTGGCTTTGAGTGCAGTCCAGATTGTCTTTTTGAGGACATGACCTGTGGGCTTTGTTTGATAAGAATCTGTAATACTGTAATAATGTCATTATTGTGTCTGGAGCAGCCCCTGATTACAGAGGCTAATCAAACGCTGCTTCCGTTCCACTTTGTGCAGAGTAATGTGGGTGTGGAGGGGTGAGAGTGAAGAAACAGCCTTCTGTCCTCAGCAGAATAGGAGGAATATTACATTACGTGATACATTGTGCATGCGGCTGTATCCTGCTCTTCCGTATCATTAGTAATATTATTACTGATAATAGCTTTCTGTATGGTAACTTGATACACATTAGACTATATTTAGAGATGACTTTAGGGAGATTTATGGGTATAAGATTTTAAAGTAGAAGGGTTTTCCCAACACAATCCCATGGCAATTAGTAACTATTTGCGTCTTGGCAAATTTGTGGCTAATTTGTATGAATTTTTTAATGTTTCGTATTTGCTTACGCATAAGTGGTTATGTTTAGGGAAAGATCTTTATGTTTATTTTTTTCCTAACAATTGTACATTTCCCATGAAAGCATACAGCAAAAAAAAAAGTATATATATATATATATAACATTAATTAATATATTGACATATACATTTAAACATTTCAAATATACAAAAAATGGCCAACAATATTCAAATATTTTGATATATGAGGGTTGAAACTAAATATATTTTCTATTTCTAAAATATATTTAATTATACTTCACTTTTTACTGCATATATTTAAAATATATTTTGGTCACAAAATGGGGTTGGTTTCCTCAACTGTACATTCAACCTCCAAGCTAAAAATCGTAGAATTGCTTAGAAAAATAATATCAAGCAAGGCTAATAACTACACTTAAAGTTGCAAATCTGAGCATAATGTCCCCAGTTCCAGCTGTGTTGTAATTTTATTTAATTTTTTTAACTCTGGTTACTCTTTACCTCATATTTTGTTTAGCTGTGCAATGTGATGCAAGAGCGTTGCTTTAATGTGAGATGATTTATGAGCAATTGCATTACAGATGATTTTTACGGTTGTCAGTCACCATGAATTTATGAAACTATAAAGCCGTCTGCCAATTTGACTTTTTTTGCACTAACCACACATTTGAACAGAAAGGTTTAGGGTCCTGGAGGAAAGTCCTATTGCTCAAATGCTGCTCAAGAGACAAACAGGAGTTCTCAGTAAGAATCAATTGTATCTAAAACAGCAACAAATGAAACCATTGTTGATATGTACTCGAAGATTATAGATATATAAAAATATTTTTACATATTTAGGTTCACATTGAAAAGCCTTGCAGACTTTGGTATTTTGTCAAATTTGTGCACATTGTTGAGATCATATGTTATTATAGGGTCTTTTTGAGAAAATTTAAAGGAGACATATTATGCCCCTTTTTACAATATGTAATATAAGTCTCTGGTGTCCCCAGACTGTGTCTGTGAAGTTTCAGCTCAAAATACTCCACAGATCATTTATTATATCATTTTGAAAATTGAGTGTAAGCAGAAACACGCTGTTTATCGGGCCTGTCTCTTTAAATGCAAATGAGCTGCTGCCCCCTTTTCCAGAATAGAGCTGCGCCATTACAGCTCGGACCTGCTAAAAACATCTGTTTTGGTTCTGATTATCATGTTTATCATGCTGAAATCATGCGTTTTAAACCATACAAGTTTAAACTTCTGATATACGGTTTTCTGAGCGCACACGCACAGAAAGCGGCTGTCACAGGCATGTGAGTACTAAACTAAGTTCTCTTTCACACACAAGTTTACGTTAAAAACACACACGAGTTACAAAAAACAGTAGGTTATGTCTGTGAAGGTAAACAGCTGGGAAATAAATCGCATGTTTATTTTAGATCTGTGTGGCAGCGGCGTAATATACAGTAAATAAATCAATAAATCCTCTGCTCTGTTGTCTCCTCTGAGGCTGGGACTCTAAATAGTGTTCTGTGCTCGTCTGTGCAGACAAAGACAGAACAGTTAGCATGTTTTGCTCAAACTTTCGCCATGGCATTAGAACTGTACACCGTTGTTACTTGCGAAAACACAATAACGGCACCGTGGGTGTAAACTTTTACAGATTAAGGGGCGGTAATATTATAATGAGATCCCTTTGCCACGTCACCAAGGGAGCGAAATCAGATGCGATCATTTTCTCAGACGCTTGCAGAAAAAGGCTTCCCAAAACAAAGTTACTGGGTTAATCTTTTTCTTGTTTCCTTGGTTGGTAGATGGACCGGAGACCTGATTATAGCACTCAAAACCTGGAAAAGTCAGATTTTCATGATATGTCACCTTTAAGAAATCTCATTTGTGATTTTTGTATTGTGTTGAACAAAATTACAAATTGAATTACAATGATTTAGCTATAAATTTAAGCCTTTTTCTCTCACAAAACTTTAAAAAAGAAATGGTATAGGATTTCTTTGAATCAGTTTTAACTCAGAAATTGCTTGTAAATTTGACAAATAATTACAAACCTAAGGCAATTAATACATGACATTTTGTATCAGAAAGAAATAGTATTTTCATGTAAAGTATTAATAAACTTCAGTAAACTTTGTTATATTTATAACTTTGAAAAATATAAAATAGTTATATATATATATTGCATGTCTTCAGAAGAATGCAATATAGTGAACTGTATTTCTGACACTTTTCTGGGTTTTTATTGTTTGTTTTTTGGTCACAGAGCCACATGAACATTTTTTGAAAATTCTCATTTTGTGTTCTACATACAATTTTTAATAAAAAAAAAAAAACAGAATAGCAAAGAATAAAAACTGAAATCTCTTGAGATAATGAGTCTCCATCCAGGGTTTGAGTAGTTGTTCATACAGGCTTTTGGATATAAGAGACACAAACCGGGCCCCAAAACATCTCACTCATGACCTCTACACGTGATCCTGTTTCACTGCTGTTTTTCTGCCTTTCAGCGGCCCTCTCTACCCTCACCGAAGGTTTTTCTGATGTCCTGTCCTGGGAATTAATGACTGCTAATGAACAAGGGGGCCAAGGCCAAAGCAAAGTGGTAGGAAATGATCTGAGAAATTACAGTTCCTGTCTCTCGGTGCTTCCATTACCAGCGTGAACGTGCACCCTCTGCACTCTCTGTACAGGGAAACAACACTGATCCTCCCCCATCAAGCCCACTCATCCTGAACACATAAGAGCTCAGACCCCGGTCGAACCTTATCATGTGAGAGAGCAGAGATTAGAGGACTTGGCCCCTCGTTCAAAGCAGAAAAACAACATTGCCTCTCTGGCCACGAGTCAAGCGTGCTAGTTTAAATTAGAGCGCAGCCTTTCACACTTGACATTTAGTGTGGCACAGTATATCTTCACCTTATTTCCACTTGCCAAAAAGTCCACACCCCCTGCCCTGAGTCTTATTAACACACACAGACTGTGTTTCGTTTGGACTGGATTCCTCATTAGACTTCTTAAATCAGCATGACTTCAGTAATGGTTTTATGTTCTCTTAAGAAGTCTTTACAGTCACTGCTGTAAGTTTTAACTGTTGGTGGGATGCCACCCATGCGAGACCAAGGCTACGTCTTAAAGGGTGCGGCTGGTCCGGGCCTTGTCACCATCTGAACTCATATTAGAGTAAGAAAAGAAATGATTTCCTTTCTTTGAGCTGAGATTTACATTTTAAATGTATGATTTTTAGATATTAGTGTTCCATTTTTGCTGTCTCTTGTTAAAAAAGTGCACTTGATCGTATTTAATGTGCACTTAAAATCTTAGAAGTATATATTTATAAAAATGTACTTGAAAATAATACATAAATGAAATAAAAAGCCATTTAAGTGTTTTGAAGAGCGTACAATACCGTGACTAAAATGTCAAAATAAAAGTTTTATTTTAAAGGACATTTTAAATAATTTTTTTTTATAATGTTTTGTCATGTTTTAAACAAGTACACTTATTTTGTTGACTAACATACTAAAGCACATGTAAAGTACTTAATTATAATTTTAACTGTAGTCTATTATTCAATATTACATTTCAAGTTACATTTTTAAAGTAAAAATTGCAACATCATTAAAATGTGTAATTGCAGAAATATTTAAATCCATGACATACATGTATCATTAAAAATCACAAAAACTTGTCAGTAAAATTGACAGTAAGCTTTAACCATATTTCAAAGACAATAAATGTAATTATGAAATTACATTTAAAGATGTACTTAAGTCATACTTAAGTGCTTCGCTGGAAAGTTCAGCTAAATGCATTTCATATCAGTTGAAACGATAATAAAATTTTCATTCAATTACAATTAACATGCAGTTAAGTGTGTGAAAACACACTTATTCTTTTATAGTATATTATGTCTGTAAAAAGTAAACAAATGAAATCTAAGTTTCCTTACCAAACCACCTGCCACCATGGACATATTCATAAACTATTTTGGGGGGAAATTATTGTTTAGTTTACATCACAATGAAAAATACCTGACAACATTATCAGGAGATACATAAACAATATGCCATAAAATCCCAAAGAAATGTTCTTTTATAGGATAGAAGACATTTTTCATCAATGTTTCTATTAAAATTCGTTATTTGAAATAAAAATAGACACAAATTCGATAATTGTGAACATAAATTAGAGTTAAAGACAACATGCAAGTCAAATCATTTGATTCCAGAGGGACTTAAATTCCTATCTGACTGCAGACTATTGGTATCTTGAGCACATTTTGAGATACTGCCGAGATTTCACTGGAATCCTTGATGACATTATACTGGCTTTTTTCCCTCAGGAGAGAAATATGAGAAGCATGGAACTTAAGAAAGCATCTTAATTTGCTCTCAATATCATCTCTAACAAGCAACTAACTAACAGTTTGTCATTTTACTTTCCTCTGAGATATGCTAGATTCTTTAAAAAACCTCTGTGTGCATCATAAAAACAGGAATCCTTACCTTTTTATAGTCTCTTTTAGCTTCTCCGGATCAAAGCAGAACGGACTGCCTAACAGAGACAAACCAGAAGAGCGGATCGTAGAATCTGAAGGAAACTCCCACTGTTTATCCCTGACTGGCTCAGCCAGTGTTCAACATCATCCCTTCATACCGCTCATTATAGCCTCAGCCCACTCCGGTTTCACAGAGACGCTCCAGCATCCAGCAGTGTGTGTGTGTGTGTGTGTGTGTGTGTGCTGGAGGAAACTGGCAGTAATCCTGTAAAAAGTTCCTCAACTTTGAGCCTTACTGTAATCAAATGCGGTTATTAGATGAGGGGCTCATAAAGGAGAACTTGAGCTCCTCTTTTAGCTTCTCCGGATCAAAGCAGAACGGACTGCCTAACAGAGACAAACCAGAAGAGCGTAGAATCTGAAGGAAACTCCCACTGTTTATCCCTGACTGGCTCAGCCAGTGTTCAACATCATCCCTTCATACCGCTCCAGCATCCAGCAGTGTGTGTGTGTGTGTGTGTGTGTGTGTGCTGGAGGAAACTGGCAGTAATCCTGTAAAAAGTTCCTCAACTTTGAGCCTTACTGTAATCAAATGCGGTCGTTAGATGAGGGGCTCATAAAGGAGAACTTGAGCTTTACTCATCGCTGCTTTTCCTGCCAGGCCCACCCTTTTGTCTGCTGCATGCCAAGCATTGCTGCTCCCTGCTACTCTGCATTTCTCCCTTCGAAGGTTAAAGTTAGAAATTTAAACAAACCCCTAATCTGACGTAATAAACGTTGGTGTGCAACTCATCCTGCACCATTTATGCAACAGATACATCATGCTACTTGTTGACAAAAACTGTGCTATTCAGTTTCTAAGTCATGAAATTTACAATATATGTCTGGCGTATGATAAAACTTGCGATGAAATCCAATAGATTTACCTTAAAGGAGAGACCAACATATTGTACAGACTTGGACCAGTAAGCAACCATCAATTATTGCCTTATAAACCACTCAGAACTGCATAGCAACACCCTGGGAACCATCCGAAACACCTTAAAACCTTCAGAAAGCTTCATTATCTAGTTGGTGTTATTGTAGTGGACTTGTAGTCCAGAGTGTGACGAAAAACTAGCAGGAGCCTGAAGCCTAATCATGTGTGTAATGTGTAACCTGAGCACTTTTGCCTTCACCAACTCGTCTTATCCGTGCTTTTATGTAGTCATTGTGTGGATCTTAATCCTGTGCACAAAGAGTAATAAGAGCTTTGGACACACTGTAACATCATATCCTGTTGTGTTCGGAGAATTCTCTGACAGAGGATTCATTACACGTTCTGCCTCAGAGCTCAGTTCATCACCTGAATACAGTGCAGTGGATCACAATAGAGCCAGTGTATGGGTATTTTGCAAATATCACGAAGCTTGTTTGCCAGTGTACAGCATGTCCACTATCACAGGCTGCCAGGGTGTTGCTATGCAGTTGCTAGGGTGTTCTGGGTGGTTGTTAGGAGCTTGCTTGCTTGCCAAATCAAAAGACCCCATACCCAAGTGTCTATGACGTTCTTGTTGATAGATATGGGAACTTTTCACCCGTTTTATCATCATAAAAATCTGACAGGTTAAAAGAGTAATAATGCACCTCTTCTCAACAAACTGGAAAATCTGAAGTATTGTTCATTCATATGTTGCACAAACTGTGCAGGATGAGTTTAGCGGTAAATATCACCACAATTTCAAATCTAAGTGGGGCAATAAATAAAGAAATTGAAAAAAAAAACAAAAAAACTGTAGTTTAAAATGTATGTGAAAGCTTTATTTTCATGTTTTGTGTGGTTTTATGGTGTTCTGTATAATTTTCAGTAAAAATAAAATAAAATAACATTTTTAATTCAATTAAATTAAATTAAATGATCATTATTATTATTATATTGATATTAAAGTGTCATTATGCATATTGGTTAAAAACTATGTTTAGTTTTAGATATAAAAAAAATAGTTAGTTTAATTAGTTTTAACTAATTAGTTATTTAGTTTTAAGTTTAAAAGAGTAAAAAGTATATTTTACAAATATCATGATTATGAATACATAAATATCATTAATCACATTTTTGGAGTGTTTTAACATATAAAATGTTACAACCTGAACTAAGCCTGCCTTGCCATAAAATGGTCAAATTATCTGATATTATATCTGAGAGTTATTGACAATAACACAATAATGATAATAAAATACTATGTCAAACTACTTCTTCATTTGAAACTAATTGAATTCTATTCAATTTTTGTTCATCATGACTTCAAGACAGTTGCATCACCCCTGCCTTTTTTTTATGTTATGCCATCAAAAAATACCAAAGCTCATTCAGAAATGAAAAACATTTTGATTATAGAAGAACTGTAAGGCTCTGTATATATATAAATTGCCTTTTTGTATGTAACCTATTTTTAAATAATCTGATAGTGTCAATCAGAAAAAAAATGAGTATCATGTCATGTATGTAATGAAAACTGACACTTCTGGCTGTACAAGCTCAATTTGACAAATTGTTGTGTTATGAAATGATTCATAGTGCAATTCGTAATTCAAGGCACTGATAAAATGTGCGCTTTAGCATGCATTACAATTAACATGGTGTGTTTTTTATTTTTAGGTCAGCTACCTTTAAATAGGTTAAAGGTAGTTAAGCTGTTGACATGCTTAGATAGCCTAGCTAAACAATAAGAACCCATTCGCTTTAATGGCACACACATTTAAAGGAAACTCTATCGCCCCCTTGAGTATTGGAGTTTGTTACCTCCACAGTGTTAAAAGCTTCATTCAAATAATGTCTCACAGATTTGCATTAGAAGGTAACACAAAACTGGTTCTTACCACTTCTTGACAAATCACATTAAAATTCAAACTCTGATTTAATTTGAAAAAATCCAGAAATCCACCATGAATAAGGAAAACCTTGACCTAGTGACTTAATCAGATCAGAGAATGGAGAATGTGGCGCCTGACGCCTCCGTGTCGTCCTCTAAATTGGGCTTTATGAGTTAGCATTGTGCTGTTTGTGCATTAATCTTACCCCACAACAATTCAATGAGCGATTTGTTGTGACACAATGCGTCTCATTCACCACCCGCTCCCTGTGTGGGAAGTTCTGGCTGATCTCTGTCTCTCTCTAACTGTCCTGAGTGAGTACCAGCCAAACAGATTCTTTCAGTCTTCATACCATTGCATCAAACATTCATTGTTATTTCAGTTACATTGGTGTACAAGATGTTTATCACGCACACGGATTTAATCACCATTGTTTAGAAAGTCCAAGTTTGATGAGTAAACTGCAATGGCATTAATTACGAACAAAGTCAGATTACGATTGTTTGTTTGCCACTGGAATAAATCTCATTCTAATAAACCAATATCTCCAAAGCACAATGAAAACTTGGGAATGCATTCCTTTAAAGTGATGACTTCAAACGTCTGGTATTCCCATCCTGCCACTGCCACAGACGGAGGGCAGACCAGTGGGCGTCTTCCAGAAAGAGCTGCACCCAACGCCAGACCATGTAAGGCCAGCCAACGTGCCCAAAAATAAATATCAAAGATCACTGGGAGAGGGGGGGAGAAATGGATGTAGAAGGAGAGAAAGAAACAGAGTCTCGCAGATGTTTTCAACTAGTCAGGAACGCCGCCGCTCGGCCGTGGATGCGGTCCATATGTGCTTCTGGCTGTATGTGGAGGATCACAGAGCCTTTCTGTCTGTCTGCATGCAGCAAAACCCCAGTGTAGTTAATGGGATCGCCCCACTCTACCGCCACTTTGCTCTTCTGCTTTGATAGGCCATGTGGGCCGCCTACTTCAATGTAGTTAGTCTGACCTTCCTGCAATTTCAACACTTGGCACATTAAAATAACAAAGTCCAGATGTCTGATTAATGGGAGCCACCAACCACTTTCAACCTTTGCACTCTGTTCAACCGAAGACATGCAATACAGTTAATTGCTGGAAAATATGGTGCTTCGAAAGAATGATGGTGACATAGAAGTGACTATTATAAGTGAAGTCAGTTCACTTGGCATGCAATATCTGCCTAAAAACTGTTGGCTAATCTTTCATTCAAATACATTTTTTAACATAACATAATAAAGAAAACATTGCTTTCGCATGATTTATATGCAAACTACCATGTATGGTCACTAATGAAAAATAAGTGTACTTAATTGTATTGAAAGTGCACTTACAGTTTACTTCAAATAAAAGCATATATATAAAAAAACATACTGTATATACTTGCAGTATACTTGATTGCGACGCAGAATCAACGGGGAAATCACGCAGCGGCGGGACATGCTTTTACATCAATGAGAGGTGGTGTACAGATGTAACTGTATTAAAGAAGATGTGCTGTAAAGATCTAGAAGTGCTCTTCATTAATATTCTGTTACACTGTGGAAGCTTCTGTCACGAAAACAAATTCCTCGTATGTGTAAACATACCTGGCAATAAAGCTCATTCTGATTCTTCTGATTCTGAAATAAAATGTCACTTAAATGTATACAGAGATGCAGCTGACTTTAACACACTTAAGTCGACTTTTAAAAAGTGCACTTTGTAATAATGTCAAATTAAAAGTTTGACTCTAAAGTACTTTTTAAATCATTATGTTTTTGTAATCTTTTATCAGGCTTTTAAGAAGTACACTGATCTGACAAACATACAAAAGCACATGTAAGGTATTTGGTTAAAATTTTAACTATAGTGTGTTATTCATTTAAAGTAAATATATTTAAGTACTAAATTACAACTTCATCATTACAAATATGTAATTAAAAATACACTCTAAAAAATGCTGGGTTAAATATAACCCAGCGCTGGGTTAAAAAGGGACAAACCCAGCTATTGGGTTGTTTTGACCCAGCGGTTGGGTTGTTTTGGAGTCAAAACAACCCAACCGCTGAGTCAAAACAAACCAACAGCTGGCAAGATTTTTACCAGTTTTAGGCCTGACACAAAGCAGAGAACGGACAGTACAACCCCCCTAACTCTGGAAAATCACTGTAAGACTTGGTTTTAAATGGCTTATTGCTTTCATAATTTGGTTTATCTGGTTAGCATGACCTGTTAGCTGCTACTTTTAGATGCTGTAACTACATCATCAGCCAGGAAGGAAGAAATGCTAAATTTCTTCTAGTTTACTTAAGCACTGTCTCACCCCCCTATATTATAAGCTATTGCATATGTCCCCTCAGACAGGCTGAGGAAAAATAGGGGCCAGGTCAGGGAATTGTGATGATGATTTCTCATTCACTGCATGTGAATGCATGACATTCCCTCCTTTCACGGGGGAAATGAGTGCCTGAAATAAACGAGAACTCATGCGGCCATCTAGTGCTGAGTATTGGAATTACTTCAACATTTGCTGAACAAATCCTCTATGTACAAAAAGTCAGTATTCAACGAAAAAACTTCACTAACTCTCAGCCTGCATGTTGAAAACTGCATGTAAAAAAAATAAAGTCTGATAAATGCTAGATTAAAACAAACACAGGTGAGTAATATTTTGCACGTTTTTTTTGCTGTCTGTTGTACAACCTGTAGTTTGAATTGTAGCCTATACTGTGTATCTTTTTTTTGCATTCAGTACAGTAGTGAAGTTGACTGCCTGGATGTTACAAGAGGAATCATCTTTTTTTGGGGGGGAAATAAATAAATAAACAGGTATGTGCCAGATTGAGAACCCTAAAATAAAAATGATAACTGTGGGTAAGTAATATTTCTCAGACATTTCTATTGCACAACTTAAAATGTAATATGCACTGTATTTGTTTCTTATTCATTACAACAGTGATGTTCACTGCCCTTATGTTGTGAAAAGAAACACTGTATATTTTCCACTGAGGTCAAATATAAATGTAGCAAGTGACAGATTAAACACAAAAAAAGGGGGAAAACAATCACAGGTGAGTAATAATCCTCAAGCAAATCTGCTCTCTGTTGTACAACCTGTAGTTTGGTTTGATACTAAAACTTTTCTTATTCATTACAGTAGTAGGAATGGCAACTCCTAGGATGTTGCAAGTAAGATTTTTACCAGTTTTAGGCCTGACACAAAGCAGAGAACGGACAGTACAACCCCCCTAACTCTGGAAAATCACTGTAAGACTTGGTTTTAAATGGCTTATTGCTTTGATAATTTGGTTTATCTGGTTAGCATGACCTGTTAGCTGCTACTTTTAGATGCTGTAACTACATCATCAGCCAGGAAGGAAGAAATGCTAAATTTCTTCAAGCACTGTCTCACCCCCCTATATTTTAAGCTATTGCATATGTCCCCTCAGACAGGCTGAGGAAAAATAGGGGCCAGGTCAGGCAATTGTGATGATGATTTCTCATTCACTGCATGTGAATGCATGACATTCCCTCCTTTCACGGGGGAAATGAGTGCCTGAAATAAACGAGAACTCATGCGGCCATCTAGTGCTGAGTATTGGAATTTACTTCAACATTTGCTGAACAAATCCTCTATGTACAAAAAGTCAGTATTCAACGAAAAAACTTCACTAACTCTCAGTAACTCTCAGCCTGCATGTTGAAAACTGCATGTAAAAAAAATAAAGTCTGGTAAATGCTAGATTAAAACAAACACAGGTGAGTAATATTTTGCAAAGGTTTTTTTTTTGCTGTCTGTTGTACAACCTGTAGTTTGAATTGTAGCCTATACTGTGTATCTTTTTTTTGCATTCAGTACAGTAGTGAAGTTGACTGCCTGGATGTTACAAGAGGAATCATCTTTTTTTGGGGGGGAAATAAATAAATAAACAGGTATGTGCCAGATTGAGAACCCTAAAATAAAAATGATAACTGTGGGTAAGTAATATTTCTCAGACATTTCTATTGCACAACTTAAAATGTAATATGCACTGTATTTGTTTCTGCTCTCTGTTGTACAACCTGTAGTTTGGTTTGATACTAAAACTTTTCTTATTCATTACAGTAGTAGGAATGGCAACTCCTAGGATGTTGCAAGAGAAGATGTCGCCTGTCAAGTGAGGTAAAATAAACTCTGGTGAATGCCAGATTAGAAATCAAAAAGCACTGGGGAGTAATGTTTTTCAAGCATATTTGCTTTCTGTTGTACTACCTGTAGTTTAACTGATACTGTCTATCTTTTGTCATTTATTACAATAGGGATGTTCACTGCCTGGATATTACAAGAGGAAATTCTGCCGGTCAACTGAGATCAAATAAACACTGGTGAATGCCAGATT
Source organism: Sinocyclocheilus grahami (assembly GCF_001515645.1). Classification (NCBI taxonomy): domain Eukaryota; kingdom Metazoa; phylum Chordata; class Actinopteri; order Cypriniformes; family Cyprinidae; genus Sinocyclocheilus; species Sinocyclocheilus grahami. Next base: position 601,310 of record NW_015505834.1, read on the forward strand.
AAAAATAATAAAGCACAGGTGAGTAATATTGTTAAAGAATTTCCGCTCTCTATTGTACAACCTGTAGTTGGGATTTAAATCTTTTTGTCATTCACTACAATAGGGATGTTCGCTGCTGGAAGATACAAGAGGAAATGTAGTCTGTGTGTGCATTGGGGTAAATAAAACTCTGGTAAGAGTCAGATTAAAAATAAAAAAGCACAGGTGAGTAATATTTTTCATACATCTTTGTTGTCTATTTTATAACCTGTAGTTTGAATTGATACTGTATCTCTCATTCACAGAGATGGCAACTGCTTGATGTTGCAAGAGGAAATGTAGCCTGTCTGAAATTGGCATCAGAATGTGGTAGTCCTGTAGGGTGAGGAGCCATCACATTACCCTAACCATCCATTTTACTGTCCACCAGCGAACCTCCTCTTTGAAATGCTTTTAAACAGCCCTGATCCTTCCAAAACGTTTGACTATAACAGGAATGACCTGGAGTAATCTGGGTCATGCTGGATGCATTTCTTTGTCAGATCTGTGAGAAGACAGAATACTTTTTGTTTTTGCGCGCACTGGTTCGTTTGACACCAGAATTTGGTTCATTTGAATGATGTGGATGCTGTTTTCTGAACTCCTTCTGAACTTACCGTTCCTGAAATATTGAAGATCTACCCCTATTTCAATTGAATCGAGTTCAGTGGGATTGACTGAGGAGCTTATGAAGGTTTTTCAGACTGAATGAGTCATTCTGATTAATAATTAGATTATTAGGTTGAATTTAAATGTAGACAGTGACAGGCCAAATGCATGAACCTTAAATGCCTTATCTTTAAAACAAATTTCAGTGACAGTTTCTGTCTTTCAGATTCTTTGTTTACAAACCTCTTTAAAAGAAATTACACTGTTTATACATGTAGCTGTTTATAGGCTACAGTAAAAATAAAAAATAAAATTGGCAGTGCATTAAGAAAAAAGTAGGTATTAACAGAATTTTTGTAATCACATTTATTTGTCACCTTATTTCTAAAAGTGGTGTTATGTTTTTGACCATATATACAGTTCCATTTTTTTAGGTGACCCTTCTGTACCAATCTGTATTAAACATGCCTGTAGAACTGTGCTGAAGCTTTTAGCTGGTTTGTTTTTAACATTAAAGTCATGATCTGAGCAATATATATATATATATATATATTCAGAAATGTATTTCCTGAAAAAATAAATAAATATTCAGTGTTCAGTGCATGGCTCAAAAAGTGGGCAGGTCAAACAACATCACGTTTTTTGAGCTTGGACTGACTAGACTGTTTCAGTCGTTGACAACGCTTGTTTCCTTCGCTAAACTGGAAAACTTTTTTTCAATGTATATGCTACAAGTACAAGTAGGCTGCGCTCTGTGCTCGCGTGCGTGTGGGCGGAGAGAGTTTGACGGTCAGACTGAAGCTCGACACGCTCGCAGATGTCACTGAGAAACAAACCATGACTGACAATTAACAGGCTACATTTTTCTTAGAAAAACACTGAAGGTAAGCTCAATATCTCTATACTTTTCTTTTTTTATTCCATATTGCTTAATGCTTTGTTTGATGTAGTTACGAGCTGACATTCCCGTTGAATACATGAGCTCTCACACGCAACACACACACCGGGGTTTAATCATCACTGAGAAGAGAATCATATTTTGTTCATAAGTAACGCATTAAACCGAATATGTTTATTTTGTTAAAAGGCTGAACGGGGTTTCTGTGTTGCTTAACAGCAATAGTGTGCTTTGCTTGCATGTTCTGTATTTATATATTAACACTACCTGTTCCAAATCTAATGACTAAACCGCAGGGCTGCACTTTGCTCTAAGAGAAGGTGGTTTAGTAGTAGAGAAGGATGTACTTCCTCAAACACCTCGGATGCTTTGCATGTTATGCAGCTAAAAGTTTAAAGAAATGAATGTTACATCACAGGCTGACGTTAGGAATTGAATGGTGGGCTGGAAATTACAAGGTTGTCTCTTTAAACTTGAAGTGTTCAGCCACTGGGTGTTTTTTAATGGTCGATGCAGATATCTAGAGAGGGTGACTGATGGTTGAGATTGTGTATAACACAATTTATCTAAATATTTAAATGAACACAATATTCATTCAAAATTCACTAAAAAATGCACTATATTATCCAGTGACAAGGCAGCTGTCAGTAGGCAGAATGAGCACTAAGATGGCCAAAATGTGAAGGATATGGTTCAGTCAACCAGTTATTACACAAAATAAACCATCTTGAAGGGGTTTATTTTGTCATAATGACTTGCTATAGGCTATATTATTACTATTATTATTCCGGTTATAAAATAAATACTGATATATAGATATGAAATGTGGATTTGTAGTGAATTTTTTTATGATGCTTAAAAGGAAGTACACAGAGCGACCTGAAACGGCATTCAAAGGACTATGGTCATTAGCGTCATTATACAAAAGTGTTTGACCACTGAAAGCCATTGACCAATCAGAATCAGCGGTTCCAGATAACCCTGTAATAACAGCATGTCTTTGGTAATACAGCCAATGAGACCGATACAGAATTTCCTAATTTATCATTTACCTTACACAAATTTCACTCAAAATCATTCCAAGAAATTTGAAAGCAGAACTTGGACTATTGTATAAAAAAAATAAAAAAAATAATAATAATATATATATATATATATATATATACACATACATCTGATAACATTTCAAATAAGTGGCTGTATTCAGTTAAAAAAAAATCATAATAAAATAAATATGGCTGAATCAACCATACAGCATCTAGTGATCTCCAACAACATTTTCAGGATCAGATCAAGTAGAAATAGGTAACAATTGCATGTTTTCACTTTTTACAGTGGAATGAGAAGACATGATTATCGACAGATGCAGATAATCATTCATGGATGGATGGATTATATACAGTATAGGCATAATATCGATCTATGCTAGGCAGATCTATGCTAGTGTACACTCTTAAAAATAAAGGTTTCAAAAAATGATTCTTTTAAGAACTGTTCACTGAAAGTTTCTTTCGGGAACCCAAAAACATTGTATAAAAAAGTATATAATTATGCATGTTGTATTTAAAATAGATGACACTGTATTCCATGTATGCCCCTAGTGAATAATAAATATACTAAAATACTTAAAGGGGTCATATGATGCGATTTCAAGTTTTCCTTTCTCTTTGGAGTGTTACAAGCTGAAAATAACCTGCAATTTTAAAAACTGGTATACTTAAAGTCTGCTAAATTGGAACAACTAATTTTGCACTTTAATTGTGTGGAAGTAGCGCCGAAGTCCAACTAAAGAACTACACTGAAGTATATTTGATTGTGCTACAGTGGAACTATTGCAAGTATACTTAAAGATCAATATTATTCAAAGATCATACAGTCCTTATCAATAGTGACATTAAAACACATTTTAGGTTTAATATTAAGAAATGTGCATTGTGCACAAGTAGTACTCCAAATAAAGTTTAGCCTAATTATAATTTTTATAACAGTAAGTATCAAGCGATATGGCATTATGTTAATATAATGTAAATATGTTAATAGATTTGAACTATACTTACTATGCAATAAATGTATTTATAGTTGCCACAGCAACTATCTGAAGTCTGTTAGTTCATCTCCAAAAGCTGCTTTTGTTTCCATCTCATTTCTGTATCCTATTTACACTATTGCTTACATTAGTATCATCTGTGTTGGTCACTGTTCTCCATTTAATTCTGAGCCTAGTGCTCTGTTTTATAGGTGCCCCATGTTTACACAGGCGATCTGAGCGGGTCACGTGATCGTTGATGTCATGACTCATGTGTCATTTGCGTTCCCCTCACTCCACGCCAAATGCAAACAGTCCTTACGCTTCTGTGCGCGAATCCACGCCTCTCCCCACTGATAAAGACCTATTGTTTCAGTCCAGGCCGGGTGTTAGGGTGTAATGATGATGTGATCGTTTAAAAAAATTAGGTTATTGTGCACTTTGTAGGATTTGAGGAAATTTCAGCCCTGCTGATCCTGTCGTCCTGTGATTTGGCTTGCAAATATCCTTATTTCTGGCAAACGCTTTGTTCTCTGTCTGAAAAACACGATTAGACCCTTGAGAACATCCAGGTTTAAGAACGGCTGCCCTGGAAAATTTCCATTTATGTGTCCATCTAGCCAGTTGTGGTGAGAAATTTATAAATAGGCTTTTTTAAGTCTACCCATACATGTAATGTACCAGTCAGATTAGTTATGCAATCATTGGGTCATGGGAGTTGGAATTAGGGGTCGGGAAATCTAAACTGGGAAAGCCTCAGAACATGTGGCGTTTCTGAGCTTCAATTATTTCTATATAAACCTTTTGGGAACAGTAATATTGACTATATACTATTACATCTCTGATTTTGATTTGAGAGTCACATTTAAATAACTAAACCTTTTTTTAGTTCTTGTTATCTAAAGCATCATTTCTTTAGCTAGTCTGATCCTTGAGAAGTTTGTGCTCATTATGCAACTGCTTGTTTATGACCTTACATCGCCCTTAACAGCTTGTGACACATTCATTTATGTATAATACTTCATACAAGCTGTGAGAACACTTAAGCAATACCAATAAGTGTTGCTATGTGGTTTCTAGGGTGTTCTGAATGGTTGTTAGGGTATTACATAGTGGTAAAAAAATAAAAAAATCCCACTCCCATCACCAAAATCCTAAATCCATGTTGCTAGGGTGTTGCTATGTGGTTGCTAGAACTTTGCTTTTTTTCTTGTTTCTATATGTTGGTTGCACTACATTACTTTAATTTGCCAGACAACCAAGCTTATCAACTATGAATAAGCAAGCAGTGACGTGAATTTGCTCCTCTTGGCAGAGGCTATTTACACTAACTCTGCCCACTAGTGTCTGGTTGGAATAGACAAATTTACAAAAGTCGCTTGATATACAAGAGCAGTAGTGGCATAAAGAGTAAGGCGTGTGGCGGAAACCTTAACGCAACTGACAATTTGATGAGTTCGAACTCGCCTTTTGCCAAACTCGTACTTCTCTCTTTTCCCATTGCATGTCAGATTGGAAAGGCGTTTATTTTCAATAAAAAATGAAGGAAATATTGAAAAAGTAGAAATAAAGTGCCACTGGTATTTAATAACAAAGTGTTATCAGGTAGTGGAAGGCTTTACTGTCCCAATAAAAAGAATAATGGCATCCATTTAAAGGGGACATGGCTTTGATTTTTTTTATTATTATTTTAATATGTTCCTTGAGGTTTACTTATAATGACAAAAAAGTTTTTTTAACTTTTGAAAACAAATAAACATGTGGAAAATGATTATTTTCAACCCTTATTCTGGCCCTCTGTCTAAAACGACCTGCTTTAAGGGGTGTGTCCTTTAAGGCTTGTCAATAATCATAATGTTATGATTGGCTAATGTCATTGCATGGGAAACAGTATCAACGCCCCCTCGCTATTGCATGTGAAAGTTTTGACAACATGATCAAAATAAAATGGTAATTTCCAGACAAAGCATTATGAAATCATTTACTTGAGAAGCAGCGGCAGAAAAGTGAACGTGCATCTGTTTACTGTATCCAGTGTAGACAAGTGATTGTAATTTCTATTTGCTTTTGACGCGACACGACACTCGCATGCAATGTGATCAAGCGTCAAGTTGTTAAAGGGGTCATAGGATGCTACATGCACTTTTACAAGTTGTTTGAACTGAAATGTGTGTTGGCAGTGTGTGTACACAACCACCCTATAATGATAAAAATCCACCCAGTGTTTTTTTTAAAAATCTGGTTAAATGTTTTCCCCTTTCTCAAATCAAGCCGATCTCAGACGCCTGTCTGTGTAACGTCACACAGACAGGCCCTCCCACGGTAGTTTGATTGACAGTAGCGTTTCAGCACAGAATGGACTGGCGTCTTACCTTAGACCCGCCCCTGAGTGACTGTCATCAGTCCGCCATTGTTTGACCGCCGGAGCAGATGTAGACAAAAATGTCTTCCTAAGCGATTGAGGTGTTTTGTAGTTGGATGTAACAATGAACACAGCAGTCATCATTTACTCCCGACATCTGAGCCGCTGAACTCGCAGTGGATTTCGTTTGTTTCTGAAGGGAATGCGCCCCCGATCTACATAAATGCGTCTATGTTCACGCGAATCATTCATGATCCATGATCCAGCCTCATCTACAGAAGAAGTAGTATAATGTTTTGTAATGAATCTTTGCAAATCGCCTTTCCTAATAATGTGCTAATTAGCAAGTTTCACGCTGAATTTTTAAGTTTCACTAAAGTAAACAGTCTCTCTGAGAGCAGCTCGGAAGAGAGGGGCGGGGTCAGCAGAGCTCATTAACATTTAAAGGGAAATGCTGCAAAAACGGCTTGATATGAAAAGGTGTTTTTTACACTACTATTGAGAAATTTTAACCAAATTATGTTACAGACTTTTCATTAAGACCCTAAAGAATCATACCAACTTGTGGAAAATGGGCATCATATGACCCCTTTAAGCGGCTGAACGCCAGTGGGTGGGGCCTATAGTGAGAAGATGACTATTTGTCGATGTCTTGCGCTGTCTTGCCATTTTCTGAGGGTTATTACATAAATGCTTTTTTATTGATGATGAGGACATTTTAATTAATGAAACTTGCATGATGTATTAAGCATACAAAGACCTCTTCAGTATCAAAAGAGCAAGGGAAATTTGGTTTCTCATGTCATGGCCCCTTTAATCATTTTATATGATATATAAATATGATAATTTACACTCAATAGTTTATTGTTGCATACTGTTTTATAATGTACTACAATACTAATGCTACTATTGCAATACTAATGCTACTTATTTATCGTACTGCAAAGAAAATACTGCTATTTTCACTTAATGTAAATAGCATCTATCTCTATTTCCACTTAGTGGAAATAATAATAAAAAATAGAAAAGAGCCACTGCCTTTTTTTCTTTATTAGAACACCCTGGAAATTTTAAACTTCATGTCCCCAAAATTACAAAAATATATCAAAATAAATTTTATTTAAGAAAATTAAAAAATGCTCATCATAGAAGAGGCATATCCAAGTCATTTTATGTATGAATTGAAAGAATTAATATATTCAGATGAAAAAGATATATGATGCATTAACTAATTCTTAAGGATTATAAATAATTTAATAATAATAATAATAAAAATTCATGCATTATGCATTAACGAATTCTAAAGGATTATAAATAATAATAATAATAATAATAATAATTCTTGCATTATGCATTAACTGATTTATAAGGATTTTATTTTATTTAATTTTTTCTGGAATCTAAATTATATACTCCCAAAAATATCAAAATGAATTTTATTTCAGAAATCTATCTATCTATCTATCTATCTATCTATCTATCTATCTATCTATCTATCTATCTATCTATCTATCTATCTGTCTGTCTGTCTGTCTGTCTGTCTGTCTGTCTGTCTGTCTGTCTGTCTGTCTG
>NW_015505834.1:611403-613118 GCF_001515645.1 Sinocyclocheilus grahami
CTATCTATCTATCTATCTATCTATCTATCTATCTATCTATCTGTCTGTCTGTCTGTCTGTCTGTCTGTCTGTCTGTCTGTCTGTCTGTCTGTCTGTCTGTCTGTCTGTCTGTCTGTCTATTTTCAGTTGAGTACTTTATCCCCACTTTTGAGTAAAATGAGACCCAGACATGTTTAGTAACATTCACTCATATAGACAAACAGCTTTTATGGTCCCTGAGGCTATTGACAGCTTCATTTGAATAGAGCACTGCTGTTTGAAAAGGAAAAGTATTACATTTTGCATGTGTTTTCCCTCCTCTGTTTGCTATCAGCATCCTGTCACTGAGCAGAACTGCAGCTATATCCTGCATATGCTGCAACGTTCAGATATGGTCAGACTGAAACATTTCAATCATGTCAGGAGGAAACTTGAGTCTCTTTCTAATGAGTTGCTTTAGAGATGCATCTCTTGCATCAGCAGCGTTGAGTTCTACCAAGAACAGGAACATCACATGACTTCATTTCCTGTTTGATAATGTGCACAGCACTCACAGTTGAAGTTACCTTTGCATATTTTTTGTTTAATAGTACACTATTATTATGTTAATTTGATCATTTTGGGGGCCTTGAGACATTCATATTGCAATTTTTTGAATTCTAATTGTTATGTATTTTGTATATTTACTTTAAATAATAGATGAGTTCAGCGGCAGACGAGACCGGAGGTGGAAGACCTAAAAAAACTGGGGGCAAAGACCACAAAAAGGTGTGTAAAATAAAGCACAATGTTTTATCTGTATGTATCAGTGATCAACTGATGAATTGATTTAGTTTATTTCCACTTCTAATTTTATATATTACTGGCTGAAGCAGAAAAAGTATTTAGGCTAATTTAGGCTAAAAAAAGTTTAAGGAGAACATTGTCACGTGTTCTGTGTGTTGTGCTCCCCACGTGCTCCTTTGCCCTTATTTGGTTCCCTTCCTGTTCCTGTCCTGATTATGTTCTTTAGTCCCAGCTGTCTAGTCCCAGGTGTTTCCCATGTTATTTTATGATTATTGATCCCAGGTGTTCCTCGTCTTCCCCTCGTCCAGTCCTGTGTATTTATAGTCTGTCCATTTCTAAGTTTCTTTGTCTGGTACTAGGCATGGGCCGGTAGGAGATTTTGACGGTATGATAACCTTAAGCAAAAATATCACGGTTACACGGTATTACGGTATTGTTGTTACAGCTCTAAAATGTGTTAATTTGACATGTCTGGGTAAAAAAAATATATATATACAGTATATATTTGTTTATTTTTTCTTTTATTTGTTTCTGAAATGTGGGCTGTCCTGCAGCTTTTGATGTGGATGGTTGATTTGCTGCTAGAGCTACTGCTGCCCTAAAAAGAAGAAAAATAAACTCAGACATTTTTTTTAAAACAGTTATTTAATTTTAGTTATATAATTCATATACATAATTTGATTTAATAATCCAATTTGAAGCAAAAACAGAATGTTCTGACTAGCTTTGTGAAATTATACTACATGCCTGAACTAAGCAAACAGCAGAAGCTCTGAATGAGAGGCAGATTCTCTCTCTGACAGCAGGAGGCGCTTCTGGAACAGCAGATACAGCGTTTCCTTGGTTATCGCAGTAAACAAAGCAGAGCTGCTCTGAAACACTGCTTTAATGTGAATTATATCATTATATTATATGAGATGAAAAGAAAATACCATCTAAACGTTTCTGAA
>NW_015505834.1:614106-634389 GCF_001515645.1 Sinocyclocheilus grahami
TTTTATTTGTTTCTGAAATGTGGGCTGTCCTGCAGCTTTTGATGTGGATGGTTGATTTGCTGCTAGAGCTACTGCTGCCCTAAAAAGAAGAAAAATAAACTCAGACATTTTTTTTAAAACAGTTATTTAATTTTAGTTATATAATTCATATACATAATTTGATTTAATAATCCAATTTGAAGCAAAAACAGAATGTTCTGACTAGCTTTGTGAAATTATACTACATGCCTGAACTAAGCAAACAGCAGAAGCTCTGAATGAGAGGCAGATTCTCTCTCTGACAGCAGGAGGCGCTTCTGGAACAGCAGATACAGCGTTTCCTTGGTTATCGCAGTAAACAAAGCAGAGCTGCTCTGAAACACTGCTTTAATGTGAATTATATCATTATATTATATGAGATGAAAAGAAAATACCATCTAAACGTTTCTGAAGACAGTCAGTTCCCCTCAGAAACACATTCATATAAACCCCCAAATCAATATTAAGGATTTTCTTCCAATAGTTCGTGCATCATGAACAGTGAGTGATCTGCCTGCTACAGTATTTTTCTCTGCGCGTCCATCTTCAGCGTCTCTGGCCTGTGTTAACGGGCGTTTACGGACTTCATATTTTCACATAAATGACATTTGAAAAATGATATGCATTGCAACGCAGTTTGTGTAAGTCCAGAACAGAGATCGGCTGCAATAAAACAATAAACAGCCAGTTGCCGATCACGTAAGTTCCAGAGGAAGCTCCTTCGGCCGTCATACACACACGTGACTGACCGCTCGCTCGCACCAACAGGAGGAGGAGGGTTGTGTTACTCTCTACACTGCACTCAACCTGAAGGGATTCCTACACTTTCAGTCTTTGAGGAGACATGAAAAACAGCGCATACTGCAGGAACAGTATAACAGAAATGATGTATATAGGTTTTGAGACTGTGAAATTTTCAAATCGCGGTATACCTTGAAACCGGTAATCGGCACTTGCCTACTAGTATTGAATGTTCATCTATGTGCTACGTGAGTGTTTGCCTGCCCCGTATTTCCCCGAAGTGAAGATTAAAGACTGTGTTTTGAGTTTACGCTTGTGTCTCCTCGCTCCTCAGAGTAGTGCAATGTGACAGAATACCAGACCAGAGACAGTAAGCGGCGCCCCTTCTCCCCGTGTTTGTTTTTTTGTTTTGTTTTCCTGTTTTCCCCCAGCGGCATGGAAACCGCCGCACACTCCGCCGCTCAGGCCCGCCGGTCGCGCAGTTGTCAAGCCCGCTAGCCGCTCCGAAGACAAGCTTGCCGGTCGCGCAGTTGTCAAGCCCGCCAACCGCTCCGAAGACAAGCCTGCCGGTCGCGCAGTTGTCAAGCCCGCCAGCCGCTCCGAAGACAAGCCTGCCGGCCACAGCTCACTCAAGCCCGCCGGCCTCTCCGAAGACAAGCCCGCCGGTCGCGCCGTTGTCAAGCCCGCCAGAGCTCGCTCCAGCCCCTGAGTTTGCTCCAATGCCTGCTCCTCGAAAGCGCCTTGCTGTGCCTGCTCCTCCAGAGCGCCCTCCAGTGCCAGCTCCTCGTAAGCGCTTCCCAGTAGCCGAGTTTAGCCCACGGAGGGCTCCTGTTCCCGAGTTTAGCCCACAGAGGGCTCCTGTTCCCAAGTTTAGCCTGCAGAGGGCTCCTGTTCCCGAGTTTAGCCTGCAGAGGGCTCCTGTTCCCGAGTTTAGCCTGCAGAGGGCTCCTGTTCCCGAGTTTAGCCCAGGGAGTGCCCCTGTTCCCGAGTTTAGCCCAGGGAGTGCTCCTGTTCCCGAATTTAGCCCACGGAGGGCTCCTGTTCCAGAGTTTAGCCCACGGAGGGCTCCTGATCCCCCGGTAAGCCCAGGGAGGGCTCCTGATCCCCAGTTAAGCCCAGTCCTCGGTTTTGGCACCGAGAGGGCCTTGGAGCCCGTTATCCTCTTTGGGGGGGTTGTAGGGCTCCAGCCGTAGAGGCCGAGGCGGGGCTGGGGCCGCAGCCTCCAAGGCAGCTCCGCCATGGCCTCCCGAGCTCCCTGCTCCGCCATGGCACCTTGAACTGCCTGATCCGCCATGGCCTCCGGACCTGCCTGATCCGCCCTGGAGGCCTTTACATAACATGTAAATGTTCTGTGTATAGTGCTCCCCACGTGCTCCTTTGCCCTTATTTGGTTCCCTTCCTATTCCTGTCCTGATTATGTTCTTTAGTCCCAGCTGTCTAGTCCCAGGTTTTTCCCATGTTATTTTATGATTATTGATCCCAGGTGTTCCTTGTCTTCCCCTCGTCCTGTGTATTTATATTCTGTCCATTTCTAAAAAATTTGTCTGGTATTGGATGTTCGTCTACGTGCTACGTGAGTGTTTGTCTGCCCTGTATTTCCCCGAAGTGAAGATTAAAGACTGTGTTTTGAGTTTATGCCTATGTCTCCTCGTCTCCTCGCTCCTCACAGTAGTGCAACGGGAGAAACATACGCATTTAATTAGTAGCCTACATTTATGTTAGATGTCAGAAATCTCTACACAGATGCATACTGCCCAAGAAATAATGTATTTCTAATGTAAATAAAGTTCTGAGTTGCATTTTAAGTACTAATGTAAGCAAAATTCCTCAGAAACAACAAATCGGAGCAAATGAGACAACTGTTGACATACAGTAGAGCTTTAAAATAAATAATAGTGTTGCATATTTCTTCTGAAACTCATATGAGACACATGAGGTCTTATAAGGAGGAAAATTAATCTGAGAAGCAGGAGTCTTGGCAAGCATCTCTGTGCTTATTTTCATTGTTTAGGAGAAATGATTTGTCATTTTCTTTTCTGTTCCTTTCTGTACAATAGATTATTTTTGCTCAACCCAGCATATTTTTCTGTGGCACAATGTAGCATTTGTGCTGTGAGCTCTTTTGGGATTTAGTGGGATTTGATTTTTGCATATCCCACTCTGATTTGTCATACTTGTGGTCTGAAATGCTGTTTTCCTGCTGACTGTTATGTAACGGTGAGCACACTATGCCCATGTGTCATGCCGTGTGTACCATACATCAGGAGGCCCATGATATTAGGTATATTAGGAAATTCACATAGTGGATATTTGCCCACAAAATTACTTGTAGGCTTTAAATAATTTTTTGTCATTTTCTGTATAAAAATAGCTGGAACAAAAAAGGACAGGTTTAAGAGAAAAAAAATTTGCACATTGTATAAATCTCACAAATTTTTTTTAAATTAAGAATATGTCCAGAATATGGATATGTTCATATTTTATGTATGCATATATCTTCAATAACAAAACAAAAAAAAAAGAAATCCATAAAGATTATTTTCATATTAAGCAGCGACTTCACAATATTTTATTCTCATTACAATGGGAATTTTTAAATAATAAATAATTTTAAATAAAAGACTGAAAAATAAATATTTTCTTATTATATTATAAAGTATTAATATTAACCCTAGTAAAAAAGTTATATATTTAAAATGCATTTATTTCATACTAAGTATAGTTTACTGACATTGTTGCTCGAGACTTACTGATATAAAAATTATAATTAAACTTTATTTGGAGTATTTCTTTATTGCACAATGCACATTTCTTAATATTAAGCCTAAAATGTGTTTTAATGTCACTATTGATGAGGATTGAATGATCTTTAAATATCAGTCTTTGAATGCAAGATATTTCAAATAAATCTGAAGTATACTTGCAATAATTCCACTGTAGCACAATCAAATATACTTCAGTATTTCTATAGTTGGACTTCAGCACTACTTCCGCACAATTAAAATATATTAGGTACAAAATTAGTTGTTCCAATTTAGCAGACTTTAAGTATACCAGTTTAGTATACCAAAAGTACATTTGCAGGGTATTTTTATTAAGTACATAAATATGTTAATGTATTTGTAGTGTACATATCATGAAATAAATGTATTTCAGATACATTTTAGTATATTTATTTTTTTCACTATGAAAGTCTTTAAGGTACTACCTTTTATTTTTATTTTTTGTCTGGATAGGATTATTTTCCGTAGTGTATTATGAGAATCTAATTAGAATCATTCATGAGCATTCACAACAATACAATAATAATAATAATAATAAGTGTCCGGGCACATTACATTAACAAGAATTTGGTGATAAAATGTGCTTAATTGTGATTAAATGGGCATGATTTCTTAATACAATGTAATATAATCTTAATGCATTATTGTAATAGTTGAGTCCTTTGATCTACATGTAAGTAGGGTCTTTATTGGTCCGGGATGTCTCTTCAAAATTTTAGTTTATGAAAATTATTGAGGCTGTGAAAGACAGTGAGTTTGGAGGAATAATAGTACTGTAACTGCTTGATAAAACTTCAGAGTCGCTTCAGAGTTTACACTTCACACCTAATTCGTTGTGAGTGGTTGCCGGGGCATTGCTAAGTAATTGCAATTTATTTGCTCTCATTGTGACACTAACAGTAAATTACTTCTTGTAAAACCAGACCTCAAATGTGACCATATGCCTCAACTTCCTTGTCTTCAACTTCCTCCCATGTGTGTTTTTAGTGCTGATAAGGATGGCATTATCTCTGCAGAGTGATGACTGCTTTTCCTGTACGTGCCAGTATTTGCTCATGATCTGAGGCTGTTTTACATTCGTTTTCTGTGTGTGTTTGTCTCCAGCCCACAGCGGAAGCCTTGAGAGGAGCCATCCAGCTCGGCATCGGGTACACAGTCGGCAATATGACCTCCAAACCAGACAGAGATGTTCTCATGCAAGACTTCTACGTTGTTGAGAGCGCCTTTCTCCCGAGGTATTAACAGATGTAATGTGTGGTTGCCATAGATTCACTATTCAAACACTGAGATACAATGACTCTGTTCCAAATGTCAACAGTTCTGTTGTAGTAGTTTGTTTAATATCTACTGCAAAATGAATTAGTACAGCTGAATATCTTTTGTGATTGGTTGGTAATTGGTTGATTCCTAACAATGCTGAATAGAGTCACTATAGTCACAGTTTTTAAATATTGTGTTAAATAATTTTGTCTTTCAGTGAAGGCAGTAATCTGACTCCAGCTCACCATTATCCTGACTTTCGCTTTAAAAATTATGCTCCCTTGGCTTTCCGTTACTTTAGGGAGCTCTTTGGGATTAAACCAGATGATTATTTGGTAAGACCAAGAAACCACACGAGACTTACTAAAACAATCATGAAACATGATGAAATGGTTTACTAGAATCATTTGTCAAGAATATTGTCAGACTCTGTCTCGTGTTTTGCTGTGTGCTCAGTTCTCCCTCGTGTTTCCTTATGCCCATATTTGGTTCTGTTTCCTGTTCTCGTTGTCTTATTATTAGTTGATTCCCCGCACCTGTCTGTCCCTCGTTAAGTTCAGTATAAATGTGTAGTCTGCCTCATGTTTCCTTGTTGAGTCATAAATGTCACCCCATGTGTGTACTCCTGCGCTCCCTATGTTGTGTTCCTCTCCTTTGGTTTGTTTAATTAAAGTCAAGTTGTGTAGTTATCTGAAGTCATGAAGACTGAGGAATTCATCTTTAGTTTCCAGCAGGAGGAGCGATTGTTCGAGCAGCATGTGGAGGAGTTCCTGAGAGTTTTACATCTGGTGAGCTGGAGCGATCGTACTATTAATGCTTGCTTCTGGGTGGGACTAAAAGATGATGATTTATTTCAGACCCGTAGCGGAATTTATAAACTTTGTCCTTGATTTAATTGGCTCAGAATTCTTAGTCGATGTGGAGGATAATCATCCTCTTCCCATCCAGAAGCATGTGGAAGCTTCAGCTCACCATAAGCTAGCACCCTCCACATACAGTTCCAATGGTCCCTCAGTTCCAGCCGCTCTTCTCCGAAGCTCTTCCCTGGTCCTCAGCCCAGAGCGGCCAGCCCGCCGGCTGCTCCTGAGTCAAGGCTACCAGCCCCAGAGCGCGCTCCAGTGTCGGCTCCAGCCCCAGAGCGCGCTCCAGTGTCGGCTCCAGCCCCAGAGCGCGCTCCAGTGTCGGCTCCAGCCCCAGAGCGCGCTCCAGTGTCGGCTCCAGCCCCAGAGCGCTCCAGCCCCAGAGCGCGCTCCAGTGTCGGCTCCAGCCCCAGAGCGCGCCTCAGAGCGCGCTCCAGCCCCAGAGCGCGCCTCAGAGCGCGCTCCAGTGTCGGCTCCAGCCCCAGAGCGCGCTCCAGTGTCGGCTCCAGCCCCAGAGCGCGCTCCAGTGTCGGCTCCAGCCCCAGAGCGCGCTCCAGTGTCGGCTCCAGCCCCAGAGCTTGCTCCAGTGTCGGCTCCTCGAAAGCGACTTGCTGTGCCTGATCCTACAGAGCTCTCTCCAGTGCCAGCACCTCGTAAGCGCTTCCCAGATCCCCAGTTAAGCCCAGGGAGGGCTCCTGATACCCCGTCTAGCCCAGGGAGGGCTCCAGATCCCCAGTTTTGGAGCCCGTAATCATCCCCAAGTATTTTTTTGAGGGGAGGGTAATAGGGCTCCAGCCATAGAGGCTGGGGCCACGGCCTCGGAGGCTGCACCGCCATGGCCTCCCGAGCTGCGTGCACCGCCATGGCCTCCCGAGCTGCGTGCACCGCCATGGCCTCCCGAGCTGCGTGCACCGCCATGGCCTCCCGAGCTGCGTGCACCGCCATGGCCTCCCGAGCTCCCTGCTCCGCCATGGCCTCCCGAGCTGCGTGCACCGCCATGGCCTCCCGAGCTGCGTGCACCGCCATGGCCTCCCGAGCTCCCTGCTCCGCCATGGCCTCCCGAACTGCAAGATCCGCCATGGGTCCTGGAACGGGCTCTGCCCTGGAGGCCTTCCGTCCGGTAACCCTGCCGAGCTGCCTGCACCGCCATGGCCTCCCGAGCTCCCTGCTCCGCCATGGCCTCCCGAACTGCAAGATCCGCCATGGGTCCTGGAACGGGCTCTGCCCTGGAGGCCTTCCGTCCGGTAACCCTGCTCCTGGAGGCCTCCAGAGCACCTCTCCCCGTTGGATGTTGTAAGGCGTGGGATGTGCCTTCTGGGAGGGGGGAGTTATGTCAGACGCTGCCTCGTGTTTCCTTATGCCCATATTTGGTTCAGTTTTCCTGTTCTCGTTGTCTTATTAATTGATTCCCCACACCTGTCTGTCCCTCGTTAAGTTCAGTATAAATGTGTAGTCTGCCTCCTGTTTCCTTGTTGAGTCATAAACGTCACCCCATGTGTGTACTCCTGCGCTCCCTATGTTATGTTCCTCTCCTTTGGTTTGTTTAAAGTCAAGTTGTGTAGTCATCTCCTCATTTCCCTCTGACGCACCGTGACAAATATAGTTTTATCTTGAAAAATTACAGCTGAACTTTCAAAAAAATCTCATTCACCACAGAAATTCAGTTAAAATGTAATGGTGATAAATTGAAATTGCTAATGGGTGAAAAATTTTTATAAAATTAATGTTAAATATAATTATTGTTTTATTTGTTTAAAATTATTTTATGAATGTATAATAAAAATGGTAACGCTTTAGAATAGGGAATACATATTATCTCAAACTCCTAATATGTTGCTGCTTAGTAGGTAGTTCTGTTTTAAGGACCTAAAATATTGTCATGCAGAAAACTGCATTAATATGTGCTTTTTAGATACTAATAAACAGCCAATATGCTAATAATGTGTGCTAATAAGCAACTAGTTAATAGTGAGAATTGGACCTTAAAATAGTTACCATAAATATATATAATAAATAGTTGATGTATAATAAATATATCAAATAAATTCTAAATGTTTATCCTGTAAATTATATTAGGGCAAAGTCATGGGGACACAAATGAAAGATTATTTTAGTAATATTTTCATAATATTTCATATGCATTTTTAATGTAATATTATTCATTAATATTTCTATTTAGCGTTAATTTATATTAATTTCAGTTGTAGTAAATTTAGTACATTGACTCATATTTCATATGTGTGTATATATATTAGTGCTGTCAAACAATTAATCACGATTAATTGCACTCAAAATAAAAGTTTTTGTTCACATAATATAGGTGTGTGTACCGTGTATATTTATTATGTATATATAAATACACATAATGCATGTATATATTTCAGAAAAATATGCTGTTTATATATTAAATATATTTATATATAATATAAATTATATGAATATAAATATATCTATGTAAATACATGTAAATATTTTTAAAATATATACTGTATGTGTGTGTATCTATATGCTTCATTTCAATTATTAATTTTTTAATAGTTTTAGATTTAGTGAGCAATAACAGTGAAATGAAACCATTTAAAACTGATCCAAATGCTCTTGCTTTTGTATTTTCTGTATAATCTACATTAATAATGCATCTTTTTTTCCTCTGCAGTACTCTATTTGTAAAGAACCTCTGATAGAGCTGTCAAACCCCGGAGCGAGTAGTTCATGGTTTTACTTAACCAGTGATGACGAGTTTATCATAAAGACCGTGCAGAACAAAGAAGCTGAATTTCTGCAGAAGCTGCTTCCAGGTTACTACATGGTAAGCCACACACTCACCACAATAATAAGGAAGAAACTACACTAGGCACTGCTATCTCAGCTCAGTTGCTCATATTGACAGTTCATTTATTAATGCAGAAAACAACTACAGATAATCATTTTACAGCACAATTAGCTCACAGTTGTTTTATAGCCCTGTTTGCTGTAGAAATACAGGACTACACTACACATTAAATATTCGGCCTGTCAGTCTAAAATGTTAATAAATTCTTCTTTTTTTTTAAAGCATAAAAAAAAAATGCATTTAACTTTGCCTCCACTATTTTCTGACAATTTTACATTAAATGTACAGTATTTTTTACACCAGTAAGCTCTTCTAATATTCTTTTCTAGATTAAAAACTGATCTGTCCTTCCTGATTTCAGAATCTGAATCAGAACCCGAGGACCCTCTTACCGAAGTTTTACGGGCTGTACTGTATTCAGTGTGGTGGTGTTAATATCCGATTGGTGGTGATGAACAACATTCTGCCTCGCTCTTTGAAAATGCACTACAAATATGACTTAAAGGGCTCTACTTACAAACGCAGAGCGTCACGGAAGGAGTGCGTCAAACCCTCCCCGACCTTTAAAGACCTGGACTTCCAGGAGATACACGAAGGTCTTTACTTTGATGCAGACACATACAGCGCCTTGATGAAGACACTTCAGAGAGACTGTCGGGTGAGTCGAGTTGTTGATCGCCGAAGAGCTCTTCAGTATTATATGTGGTTGTGATTTCCATTCACTTTGTTCCACAGGTGCTGGAAAGCTTTAAAATCATGGACTACAGTTTGCTGCTGGGCATCCATGTTCTGGACAGGAAGCTGAGGGGGAGAGGTGGGATAGGGGACAGTAAGCGCCAGGGTGGGCAGAAGGTCCTGTACTCCACAGCCCGCGAGTCCATTCAAGGAGACGGCAAAGCAGGCGAGCTTCCTCCTGATGCCGATGACGACACGTGAGTGGAGCTGCTCCGTTTGCAGAGTAAACAGAAATTAAAGACAAAGAAGTTGTTTTGTAAACTTTTACCACACGCCCTTTCTCAAAGACATGTCAGCCAATCTGATTATTTACTGTATATGTACACTACTGTTCAAATGTTTGGGGTCAGAAATATGTTTTGAAAGAAGTTAATATTTTTATTAAGTAAGGATGCATTAAATAGATTGAAAGTGGCCGTTATCATGTAGGAGTGGGAGATATACCGGTAGACACGATTAACCGGTAGAAATTTTGGATTTTCTATCGCGGTTACATGCTCACATGATGTTGCTGTGCTGCATGCTCATGAAAACTTATCGTTTGCATGCGTTTTTAAGCATTGCAGATTAAAAAAAAGTGATTTTAAGCTGTTGAAACGCAATCAGCAGCAAAAGAGAACTCATTTGGCTATATTGCTGTCTGAGAGACTGTTTCTAAGTGCTGTCAGAGAGGTGCACACACGTGAAGACGCAAGACGGTGATCAAAGAGTTATTTTAAAGGCCTTGAAGGGTTAACTACACACACTTGTATGTGTCAAAATGCCCATCTTTGCAAGTATCCTCATAAACACAGTAATTTAGGTCTTAAGTGAAAGCAAACAGCTGAGAAAGAAAACATGTGTAATAGTATACTGGATCCGGGCAGCTCTTAAAGTGACAGCAGTCTAATATTCCTGCTGTCTGTCATTCATGTTAAAGGGGTCATATGATGATGCTAAAAATAACATTATTTGGTGTATTTGGTGTAATGAAATGTGTTTATGCTGTTTAAGGTTCAAAAAACACATTATTTTCCACAAACTGTACATTATTGTTTCTCCTCTATGCCCCGCCTTTCGGAAACGCATCGATTTTTACAAAGCTCATCGGTCTGAAAAGCGAGGTGTGCTGTGATTGGCCAGCTATCCAGTGCATTGTGATTGGCCGAATACCTCAAGCGTGTGACTGAAATGTTATGCCCCTTACCATACTGTGATGCCCTGTCCGGCCGAAAAAAACCCCATTAAAACCCATTATAAACGATGGCTTTTGTTGCATCCAGTGGGGACGTAATTACGGATTATAATGAATTATACTGTCTTTTTATGCGCTGCTTTGCATCGCGCCGTGTAAATATAAAACCATGTCTGCATTTGTGATCGGAGAAATGACAAACAACAAGCGCTACTCTACACTGCTCAAAACTCGCGTTTGAATCATCAGTGGCAAATTCTTTAAATATAAAAAACTTACTTAGTCTGTGAGTCAGAACAGCCGGCATTGTAGTCTACTCTACCAGGATCAGGAAACAGTCCTCCATAAAATGTGCTGCACACATCTGAATATTTGGGTTGAACTGTTCTGGAACAGTGTTGTAAATACAACTTAACCACTGATTTCTAGTCGTGTCCTCTTTTGGAAGGCCAAACAAAGTAGTTTCATTTTCATAACGAAACACACAGCGTCATACACGGCAGGCTAGAGTGAGGAATGGCCGGCGGATTCAACGAAGGAGCGTCCGGAGGGCTTGCGGCAACCACATGAGACGACCCCGGGCTGGACTCCGCTTCGTCCACGGGAAAGCTGATCCAGCGATCCACAGCGCAAAGTTGATGTATTTCCTCAGCGACCAGCACAGATCAGCTCTAGGCATGACGAAGCAGATATCGTCCTCTTTTGGAAGACCAAACAAAGTAGTTTTGCTTTCACAATGAAGCACACAGCGCCTTCACGACATGGCGGCGGCAGCAACAATACTACAGCGAGAATAAAAGTTACGCCTTCTTTCTTTGCGTGAACATTTGGGCGGCGTTATGCAAATCTTCCCACATCGTGACGTAGACATGTGGGCGTGTTTAAAACGAGGCGTTTTAGGAGGGCATGAACCAGTCTTAACTTTTATAAAGAATATCTCTTTGGGTTTGAGACTTTAGTCTTTGCAACTTTAGGGATCGTATCTATTCACGAACTGATTGTAACACTGAGAAAGGAAAACTTGAAATCGCATCATATGACCCCTTTAATCAAACAAGCAAAAGGATAAATCTCGCTCTGTGAATATTTCTTATTCACTTTTGTAACTTTAATAAGAAGAAATATATATTTAATTTACACAGTGAAGAATATGTAGTGTTTTTATACATTTTGTTACTTTATACAATGTATTATTTATTTGTTCTACTGTAGTTTTTTGTCATATTGCTTGTAATTAGTTTCTTATTCTTAAGTGACTGTTTATTTGTCTTCAGTGATCTTGATTTTTTTTTAAATTTAAGCTCAAATACTTTTATTAGCTAACAGAACAAAAGAACATAATTCAATAACGTACTGTAGGAGCAGAAGAAACCGCAACAGCTTTACACAAAACATGCAAAGACGATACCGAACAAAGGACTGAGGAAACTGAGGACGTATAAACACACAGGCTGATGAGGAAGTAAACAAGATACAAGCGAATGCAATCAATGAACCAGTGAGTTACTGTGGAAACTATAGAACAAAGGAAACAGGAACAAAACACATGAAAACAAGGTGATACAAACTAAAAGTCCATGAAAACGAAACTGAAACCAAAAGGGAACTTGACAGCAGTAAAGACATTGTTACAGTTTTTGCATTGTTACATTTATGTTTCAAATAAACTCTGCTTTTTGACATTTCTATTCGTCAAAGAATCCTGAAAATAAAATTGTATCATGGTTTCCACAAAAATATGATGCAGCACAACTGTTTTCAACATTGATAATCGGAAATGTTTCTTTAGATATTGGAATATTATTATGATTTCTGAAGAATCATGTGACACTGAAGACTGGAGTAATGATGCTGAAAATTCAGATTCGATCTCAGGAATAAATTACATTTTAATATACGTATATTCAAATAAAAAACTTATTTTAAATTCTAATAATATTTCACAATATTACTAGTTTTACTGTATTTTTGGTCAAATAAATTCATCCTTGGTGAGACATTTTAAAGAATCTTACCGTGTATATATACAAAACTTCTCTGATTATCTAACTGGTTAAAAAGGGGGGTAATTTTGAAAAGCTGGAAATATTTCCATTATGTTGCTAAAATATTTCCAATACATTTTATGACCGACTTTGGATTGGTTTTGAAGTAATCATGTGTTTTTATTCTAGATTGGGTGGCATCCCTGCTAAACACAAAGATGAGAAGTTGCTGATCTTTCTGGGAATCATTGATATCCTGCAGTCCTATAGGTATGAATCATCTGACAAAAGATGGGAATAATTACTATTTCAATTAAAGATGACTAAAAATTCCAATATTTAACATTTCTATCTTATATACAGATTTATAAAGAAGGTTGAGCACTCATGGAAGGCTCTTGTGCATGATGGCGTATGTATTTTTCTTTTTTCATGAAATATATTTTTTATATATTTGAACTTCTGTTTGAACATAATCATGATTTTCTTTGCTACTTTGCATTCTAGGACACAGTATCTGTTCATAGACCAAATTTCTATGCTGACAGATTCCTGAAGTTCATGGGCACCACAGTATTTAAAAAGATTCAGCGTAAGTTGCTTCTTTATTATTTTCAGTGAAATAGGATCATTTGAAATGCCATACTACATCTCACTTTTTTCCCTCTTTGTTTTTACTTTTAGCTCTCCGTGGTGCATCCTCGAGAAGGAAGAAGAACTCTATACAGCCGTGTAGGTCGGCCTCACAGGAAGTCCTGTCGACTTTAAACGAAGAGAGTCAAGAAGAAAGGAGGGCACAAAGCCTCGAAAACCTCGATGATACAGGTGCTTATTGATTTTGAAGAGAAATTCACTAATACACACATTTAAAATCATAGATTTTTTTTACTTTAAGGAGCAGTTCAGCCAAAAAAATTAACATTCTGTCATTATTTACTCACCCGTTCCAAACCTGCATACTGTTATTTTTGTGGTGGAGTTTAGAACATTATGAGTGTGAGGAAATAATGACAGAATTTTTATTTTTGTGTGAACTAAAATAGTAAATCGATCTCTTTGTTGAAATAACACTATTTATCCCTTGTGAAAAAAAGTGTGCTTAAATACAGAGTTCTGGCATGAAACTCTAGATGGCGCAGTCTGATAGGTCTAACTCAATCTGACATAATGACATCATATTACATGGCGCAGCTGATTGGTTCTCTCCTGTATCAGCTGCCAATGAGCTTGCTGCTCAACATTCAAATACCTGGCTTTTGTTTGCTGTAGCAGTTCGCAGCGCGCTTCAGAAACCCTCCACCTTCCCCAGCTCCACCTGTATAGATCTGCTACGAGGTGATTCATGTATGCTATGGGGTTATTCATATGCGTATATGGGCAGCAGCAGTATTTCTTACATGCTCACAGCAGCATGTTGAGGATGTATTAGCAGTAGCAAGTCTTGGTACTTGCTCTGCCGCAGCAGCAGCAGCGTAGCAGATCTATTCCGCCAAGACCAAATACATTAACATTGTCATATACATTACCGTGCCAATCCCTCTGAGAGTTATGACAGAATTGTATTAAATGTGCACATGTAGTGTTCTTCAAATATTACAAGTATATTTTTAAAAACTGTACTTGCAGATAATATAATATTAATATAAGACCACTTAAGTGCACTTAAAGAGACACTGTTTCTTAATACAGTAGAATTTTGAAAAGGGAACTTTGTAATAATGTCAAATGAAAAGATTAAAGTAAAATTGTAATCATTATGCTTTAATATGTTTTAGTATGTCAGTCAACACATCAAGAAGAAGTGCACTTATTTTGAAGTGTTGACTAGCATACTAAAGCACATGTAGAGTACATGTAGAGCACATTTGATATTAAATTTAAAGTTAATTTATTTTAAATTGCAACTTCATCATAACAAATGTGTAATTATGAATATATTTAATTAAATAGAATACGAGTTTCAAGTTTGTCATAAATACTATTCAGTACATTCGTCCGTACACGTTAACCATTTCTCAAAGACAATAGAAATATTTATGAAATTACATATGAAGATGTACTGAAGTCAGTCAAAAAAGCACACTAAAGTTCAACTAATTGCATTTAATATAAATGAGTGCTGTCAAATGATTAATCGCGATTAATCGCATCCAAAATAAAAGTTTTTGTTTACATAATATATCTGTGTATACTGTGTATGTTTATTATGCATATATAAATACACACACATACAGCATATATTTTGAAATGTATAGATTTATATTCATATAATTTATATTATATATAAATATATTTCATATATAAACAGCATATTTTTCTGAAATATATATACATGCATGTGTGTGTATTTTTCTATACATAATAAATATACACAGAACACACACATATATTATGTAAACAAAACCTTTATTTTGGATGCGATTAATCGCGATGAATCGTTTGGCAGCACTACTATAAACTGAAACTATAATACATTATTTCTGCAGTAACTACTCTTTTTAAACATATGCTAAAGTGTACTTTTGTTTCACAAGGGATACCATTCAAAACAATATTTTTACACATTCAAGATTGATAATTTACTAAGATAAGATGCTTCTTTTTGACAGAAACACGCTCCTCTCAGAAACCTGATGTAATTCCCAGCTCCACCAGACTCAACCCAGCGATTTCAGCCGCCACTATGTCTTCTGCTTCCTCTCTAGATGATGTGAAGACTGAACCGCTAACAGATTCAGAGAACAGGTGTTTACGTATAAACACACACACTTTTCCATCGGACATACGCATTAGTTCAACTAAAAAGGTCTTTGTAAACTTCCATATTTCTTCACAGAGCTTCCTCTTCTTTTTTAAGCTATAAACACGATGTGATTGGCACATACCTTCTTGTTTGGCTGATGTCACTGTGTTGTTTGTCCTCAGAGATGATTATAGGACGTCCAGCTCGACTCTTGCATTAGAGGACAGCACTCTTCCTGCTTCAAACTCACAGGCGAGCACACCCGAGTCCGGTCTGGACATCTACTTGGTCAGTATTGATTTTGGCTCTCATTAAATGACACATGATCAAGTTCCTCTGGAATTCAAACTCTTTTGTGTCAGATCCGTGTTTATGGCTCATATTGTTTTCTGTTTTAGTGATGCATGAGGCCTTCTGAAGTGGACCAAATCATCCAAACATCTACAAGACTGAGAAACAGTGGACATGCTGTCAACATTTTGCACAACGGATATCTCTAGCTGCTAATTCACATGGACTGAGAAAGGCCTTATGTTTGAAAGAGTGGCAGAGCGATTGCCACACTATAGTACTGCAGTGCCTTACACTGTCTGTGCACTTTGTACCCACTTGCAAGCACAAGGTTGTTGTATAATAATAGTTACACTCCCTGCTGTAACGCACTGGTTGGTATGCATGTTAAAGGCGTGATACCTGATTAAAGCATGTGTCATACAGAGAAATAGGTTTATTATATAATAATCCTGGTATAATTATGTTCTGAGCACTCCTGACTTGTATTGTGTAAGTAATGATTTCATTTAATCTGATCATTACAGTACAGTAACTAGTACCAAACATTAGTTACATTGTCACTAGTGAGCATGGATTGAATATTATGTTTGGTCATGTGATTTTGACGCACGATGTGGGGGGGGGGATTATTATGGTTAATGTTACTTCGTGTAAAGATTTACATGGGTTTAAAAACTTTAACTTTTTATAAGATGTATTTAAATTTAAATGTATTTTGATTAGAGTAATATATGAATTAAATGTGATTTGATGTAGAATGTTTATAGTTGCTATTAAATGCTGCATCTTCACAAGAACTTCTCCACTTTTTCTGTTATACACGAATATAGATAGCAAATTATGTGCCTGAAGAGCTGCAAAATTATTAACACACCGGTCATTTTATTTTAAGCTATTCTAATGTTTATTCGTGGTTATAACAAAATTAAAGATAGCAGTGCTCTTCTTCTATTATTGAGAAATAATAGTGCATGCTGTAGTGAATGCTACAGTGTTTTCACTGTTTGTGTACAGTCCACTAGGGAGTGTATTGGTGTTTGTCTCAGTAAGACAAATGATCTTTGATTATGAGTTTTAGCATTTGATTTTTTGGAATATAGTAATGTAAAGACGTGACTTTCTTCAAATCAATATATTATGTAAATAATATACTGTATTATATATAAACATTTTTTATTACAAGGAGATAAAGGCCCTTTTAAAGGATAATTTGCATATTTTTAAGTCTCAAACCGAATATATATATATATATGTGCTGTCAAACGATTAATCGCATCCAAAATAAAAGTTTTTGTTTACATAATATATGTGTGTGTATTGTGTATATTTAATATGTATGTATAAATACACACACACAGCAAATGTATATATTTATATTCATATAATTTATATCATATATAAATATATTTAATATATAAACATAGCATATTTTTCTGAAATATATATACATGCATGTGTGTGTATTTATAAATACATAATAAATATACACAGTACACACACATATAATATGTAAACAACATTTTTTTTTTTTAAATGTGAGATGTAGTACAGCACTAATATATATATATATATATATTACAATAAGAACACAACTCGTGTGGATTTTAAAATAAGTTTATATGATTAAACAAACATGAAAAATAGGCCCAAAGCTAAATGTCACCATAAGCATATTTGATCAGATATTTTGAGTGATTTTAACTATATAGTTATTCAAAATGACCTCTTTAGCACAGTTTTTTTTTTTTCAAATCACTTTAAGCATTTCTTAACATCTGAATTATTCACTACTATTACATCATTAATGCAGGGAACATCATTAACTTCATAAATCATCTTTAAAAACATTTGAACATTTATAAATTATTATTTTTAATTATTATTATTATTATCTTCTATCCAGACCCTTATGGTAACAATATTTCCTAAAAGATTGACCACTACATTTCAGAAAGGAGAAAGCATGTAGTCACGACACAAAGCTTTTAAATCCTCAGACTTTAAAGAGGACATATGGAGGCTTCTGGTTTGATTCAATCCGCTGGGCAGGTGTGGGCGTGGTCACGTGATTTGGGAATGCGCTGTTGCGCTCACCTGCGCGCTCGTGGACACGCCCATACCTGGAAGATTCAGGAAATCTGGGATTGCACACAGAACCGGGCTGTCCAGGCTTTCTGTTTAAGTGTGCAGTCACATACAGGTCACACCGAACCCCGCGTGCGTCTGTCAGAGTTCATGGCTCTTCAGTATCTGCTCCTCTAAAGGTACGTGCTTTCACTCTGGAGGAGCTTTCTTGTTTTTGTCGCGTTTCTCTGTTGACTGGTTTCGGTTGTCTATTGTTTTGGGCAGGAGGCGGATTCAAACTTGAGTAATGTCATGTGAACATAAACCTGCTGCTTTTCGATAATGTACACATTAATGTGAACTTCAGTGTAGTATAGTATTTGATGTCGTCTTCTCTTGAGCGCAGTTGGCGTGCGGTGGCAGCGTGTTTGAGGCCTAATACGCGGCCATTCCGAGACGTTGAACTAAACTATTGTGCGCTTTTACTTGGTAAACAAATCTATTTTATGATTAATCGATTGAATTTTTTTTTAATTTTAAGCAATTGGAAATGTATTCAAAAGAAGAGCTTCTAGCTGTAGTAGTTTCGCTTAATCTTGTTTAGGCAATTTTTCTTAATAATAATAATAACAATAACTGCTTATGTTTGAAAATGTTAACTTGTCTGACAAAGCTAAACAAAATGTAGGGCGGGAAAAAAAAACATAAAACAGGAAATATACACCGATTTTTTAAAAATGGGTTTTGAATGAAGTCTCTTCATGGCTTATTTATTTAATTAAAAGTACAGTAAAACTGTAATATTTTGAAAAATTATTAAAATGTTAAGTAACTGTTTTCTGTTTGAGTATTTTAAAATGCAGTTTTATTCCCCTGATGCAAAGCTGAACTTCCAGCATCATTCCTCCAGTCTTCAGTGCCACATGATCTTCAGAAATCATTCTGATCTGCTGCTCAATAAACATTTTTTTTATTATATCATATTTATTGAAAACGATTTGTGTTGCTTAATATTTTTGTGTAAACCGTAATACACAACCATTCAGAAATTGTGGGGTAATTAAGATTTATAGTCTTACAAAATATTTTTATTTCAATTTATCAAAGATTCCTCAAAAAATGATAACAGGTTACATAAAAATATTAAGTAGGACAAACTATTTTCAACATCCATAGTAATATAAAAATGATTATTAATAATTGAGTAACAATAATAACTGATCAAATTAAGCACCAGATCAGCATAACATTATTTTTACTGCATTTTTAATCAAATTAATGCAGCTTTGGTGAGTAAAAGAGGAAAAAACTGAACTGTAACTGTACATGAGTAGTAAATGAAACCGTGTTATTCCGTGTTCAGTGCCACACCTCTAGTGTCTTTCTGTCATTCGTCATGTCCAGGTGGGGAGGGTGAGGGACTCATAGTTTTGGACAGTGACTCAGAGTTACTCGCATGAGGACAGCAGTGGTTAGAAAGGGACAAATAACATGAGTGTTTCCTTTTCAGTGCTGCTGTTTTGGAACATAAACCCAGAATAACACGACTAACCATAATATAACTTTTCATGCATCAAAAATAATGATCCTTAAAATCTTAAAGCCATGCTAAAATGTATATAGTGTACTTTAAAGTGCAATTTGTTCAAAGCAATTTCAAATAGTAGGGCTGTGCAATTAGTCGCATGCGATTGTCATGCGCATCTCATCAGTAAAGCCGGTTCTGTGATTAGTAGTAAATCGCCATCAGCTGCTTTCAGATGGAGCGGTATACACAGAGCCGTAGTTCTCTGACAATTAGGCAATATCGCGTTCATAATCGCAGGCGATTCGATAATCATGAGTTATTACAGGTCTATACATATTTTTACTCGGTGATGCTGTCTGAGGTGTGATTGAAATATGACATGATTTATTTGAGGATTGTATATACATCTGTCAGAGGATGGCAGTACATATGTGCATTGCATAACGTAGGCGGCTTACACTGCCACGCTCCGCTTACGTAAAGGCATTAAAGACTTGGACAATAGCTGAAATACATGAGAATGCACAAAATCATTTATCTGTGAATTTCTGACATTTCTACAAGGTTTCAAACATAATGTAATAATATGAGCCCAGCTGAATCAGTAGACTGAAAATAGCGAATCGCTTTTATTACGTCAGGTTTCATAATGCATTCGAGTTCTTAATCCACTTGAGCTGACTTTAGGGATTTTCTGAACTTTACGCTGTAAAATTCATTAGATGAGCATTCTTAGAAATATCTAAGTATGTTCTGACAAGCCTGGCAAAAGTTTCTAGATATTAAGAATCGTATTATTTCATGGTGTTATTAATACTGGTGCGTTTTGGTATCTTCTGCAAAATAATGTTCAGGATCAGACTGGTTTGAATATGTTATTTGAGGCGTCTGCCTTTCATATTACAGGAAAAACCTCTGATACTGGTGCTATTTAATGTTCCTCAGGCGTATTACAGAATGTGTTCAAGTTTGGACTGCGTCTGCGTGCCTGAGCAGATTTTACATTGTGTCAGAGTGGAGCACAAAGGTCATTTGTTCATGAAGGTCAACAGTTTGGAAGTACACAATACAGTATCAGCAGGTTATGACTACTGGTGCATTTCTCCGTTATCATTAGTGGTGCTTGCTAAAGACTATTGTTCATATTGTGTTTTAAACAAACACTAAATCCTTAGTATTAAACTTTGGTGTGAGCATTGTGCTGTATGAATGACATATTAAAGGGATAGTTCTACCAAAAATGAAAGTTTGGTTATCATTTATTC
>NW_015505834.1:634817-697714 GCF_001515645.1 Sinocyclocheilus grahami
AAAAGAGGAAAAAACTGAACTGTAACTGTACATGAGTAGTAAATGAAACCGTGTTATTCCGTGTTCAGTGCCACACCTCTAGTGTCTTTCTGTCATTCGTCATGTCCAGGTGGGGAGGGTGAGGGACTCATAGTTTTGGACAGTGACTCAGAGTTACTCGCATGAGGACAGCAGTGGTTAGAAAGGGACAAATAACATGAGTGTTTCCTTTTCAGTGCTGCTGTTTTGGAACATAAACCCAGAATAACACGACTAACCATAATATAACTTTTCATGCATCAAAAATAATGATCCTTAAAATCTTAAAGCCATGCTAAAATGTATATAGTGTACTTTAAAGTGCAATTTGTTCAAAGCAATTTCAAATAGTAGGGCTGTGCAATTAGTCGCATGCGATTGTCATGCGCATCTCGTCAGTAAAGCCGGTTCTGTGATTAGTAGTAAATCGCCATCAGCTGCTTTCAGATGGAGCGGTATACACAGAGCCGTAGTTCTCTGACAATTAGGCAATATCGCGTTCATAATCGCAGGCGATTCGATAATCATGAGTTATTACAGGTCTATACATATTTTTACTCGGTGATGCTGTCTGAGGTGTGATTGAAATATGACATGATTTATTTGAGGATTGTATATACATCTGTCAGAGGATGGCAGTACATATGTGCATTGCATAACGTAGGCGGCTTACACTGCCACGCTCCGCTTACGTAAAGGCATTAAAGACTTGGACAATAGCTGAAATACATGAGAATGCACAAAATCATTTATCTGTGAATTTCTGACATTTCTACAAGGTTTCAAACATAATGTAATAATATGAGCCCAGCTGAATCAGTAGACTGAAAATAGCGAATCGCTTTTATTACGTCAGGTTTCATAATGCATTCGAGTTCTTAATCCACTTGAGCTGACTTTAGGGATTTTCTGAACTTTACGCTGTAAAATTCATTAGATGAGCATTCTTAGAAATATCTAAGTATGTTCTGACAAGCCTGGCAAAAGTTTCTAGATATTAAGAATCGTATTATTTCATGGTGTTATTAATACTGGTGCGTTTTGGTATCTTCTGCAAAATAATGTTCAGGATCAGACTGGTTTGAATATGTTATTTGAGGCGTCTGCCTTTCATATTACAGGAAAAACCTCTGATACTGGTGCTATTTAATGTTCCTCAGGCGTATTACAGAATGTGTTCAAGTTTGGACTGCGTCTGCGTGCCTGAGCAGATTTTACATTGTGTCAAAGTGGAGCACAAAGGTCATTTGTTCATGAAGGTCAACAGTTTGGAAGTACACAATACAGTATCAGCAGGTTATGACTACTGGTGCATTTCTCCGTTATCATTAGTGGTGCTTGCTAAAGACTATTGTTCATATTGTGTTTTAAACAAACACTAAATCCTTAGTATTAAACTTTGGTGTGAGCATTGTGCTGTATGAATGACATATTAAAGGGATAGTTCTACCAAAAATGAAAGTTTGGTTATCATTTATTCACCCTCGTGTTGTTCCAAAAACATGCATGACTTACTTACTTCTGTGGAGCATTAAAATAAACATTATTTATATTTTGAAGAATATTATTTAGTCAAGTCTTCAAAATATATAAATATATATATATTTTTTTTTTAGAATGTTGGTAACCAAATAATTTTGGTGACTGTTGACTTCCATTGTATGGAAGAAAAAGAGGAAAAAACTGAACTGTAACTGTACATGAGTAGTAAATGAAACCGTGTTATTCCGTGTTCAGTGCCACACCTCTAGTGTCTTTCTGTCATTCGTCATGTCCAGGTGGGGAGGGTGAGGGACTCATAGTTTTGGACAGTGACTCAGAGTTACTCGCATGAGGACAGCAGTGGTTAGAAAGGGACAAATAACATGAGTGTTTCCTTTTCAGTGCTGCTGTTTTGGAACATAAACCCAGAATAACACGACTAACCATAATATAACTTTTCATGCATCAAAAATAATGATCCTTAAAATCTTAAAGCCATGCTAAAATGTATATAGTGTACTTTAAAGTGCAATTTGTTCAAAGCAATTTCAAATAGTAGGGCTGTGCAATTAGTCGCATGCGATTGTCATGCGCATCTCGTCAGTAAAGCCGGTTCTGTGATTAGTAGTAAATCGCCATCAGCTGCTTTCAGATGGAGCGGTATACACAGAGCCGTAGTTCTCTGACAATTAGGCAATATCGCGTTCATAATCGCAGGCGATTCGATAATCATGAGTTATTACAGGTCTATACATATTTTTACTCGGTGATGCTGTCTGAGGTGTGATTGAAATATGACATGATTTATTTGAGGATTGTATATACATCTGTCAGAGGATGGCAGTACATATGTGCATTGCATAACGTAGGCGGCTTACACTGCCACGCTCCGCTTACGTAAAGGCATTAAAGACTTGGACAATAGCTGAAATACATGAGAATGCACAAAATCATTTATCTGTGAATTTCTGACATTTCTACAAGGTTTCAAACATAATGTAATAATATGAGCCCAGCTGAATCAGTAGACTGAAAATAGCGAATCGCTTTTATTACGTCAGATTTCATAATGCATTCGAGTTCTTAATCCACTTGAGCTGACTTTAGGGATTTTCTGAACTTTACGCTGTAAAATTCATTAGATGAGCATTCTTAGAAATATCTAAGTATGTTCTGACAAGCCTGGCAAAAGTTTCTAGATATTAAGAATCGTATTATTTCATGGTGTTATTAATACTGGTGCGTTTTGGTATCTTCTGCAAAATAATGTTCAGGATCAGACTGGTTTGAATATGTTATTTGAGGCGTCTGCCTTTCATATTACAGGAAAAACCTCTGATACTGGTGCTATTTAATGTTCCTCAGGCGTATTACAGAATGTGTTCAAGTTTGGACTGCGTCTGCGTGCCTGAGCAGATTTTACATTGTGTCAGAGTGGAGCACAAAGGTCATTTGTTCATGAAGGTCAACAGTTTGGAAGTACACAATACAGTATCAGCAGGTTATGACTACTGGTGCATTTCTCCGTTATCATTAGTGGTGCTTGCTAAAGACTATTGTTCATATTGTGTTTTAAACAAACACTAAATCCTTAGTATTAAACTTTGGTGTGAGCATTGTGCTGTATGAATGACATATTAAAGGGATAGTTCTACCAAAAATGAAAGTTTGGTTATCATTTATTCACCCTCGTGTTGTTCCAAAAACATGCATGACTTACTTACTTCTGTGGAGCATTAAAATAAATATTATTTATATTTTGAAGAATATTATTTAGTCAAGTCTTCAAAATATATAAATATATATATATTTTTTTTTTAGAATGTTGGTAACCAAATAATTTTGGTGACTGTTGACTTCCATTGTATGGAAGAAAAGACATTTTTAAAATGTCTTCTTCCATGTCCCAGAAAGGTTTGGGACAACAGGAGCACGAGTAAACAAGAAGAATATTCATTTTTGAGTGAACTGTCCCTTTAAATTGCGTAGGTTGTTGATGAAAAGTACACTGTTACTTTTCGAAGTGGTCTGACATATTACTCAAAAAAACAAGTAGGCTACTGTTGTTAAATGCACCTTTTATTGTGTCTCTTAAACTGCTGTAGTGTGAAGTGGTTACACCAACAGTGATATTATGTAAGTGCTATTATTATGTCTAATGTAAGTGTAATGAGAGCCGTGTGTGTGCAGATGTATACGGGCTTGTCTGTATGAGTGAGGTCACAACACTGCTGACATCTGCAACAGGCTTCAGCACGTATTGCTGACTGAACCATTTATAGTGTGTGGTTCAGCCGCCATTTGTGCTGATATTGGAAGGTGCTTTGATTCGTGTTTGTTTACTCTAGTAGATTGCTATTACTTTTTTTTTAGTTTACAAAAAAAATAAAAAATCCTTAAGATAGCATTTACAAAATGAGGCAACTTGGTTTATGATCGCATTTAAGAAAATACAGAAATCTTATTGTGGTAATTGTAGTTTACAGTCAATATTGGTTTATCAATGCCACTATTTAGAGTGCAGCGTGGCCGGTGTGTGTGTATATATAACAAAAAAATCATTTTAATGAAACGAATACTACCTTTGTGTGGCTTTTACCACAAATTCACAAAAATATTAAAATCTGAAAATCCATGACAAGGATGTCTTTAGATTTTGAAGCCAACACCTCAGTTAAATGGCTAACTGGACTACTCTATCCATATATATCCAATAATCATTATAATTGCATTACAAATGTTCAGTTTGCATTTAGACTTTTAGAATTAGGGCTATATATTCCATATATATATATATATATATATATATTCCAGTTATATTTGCTTCTAGTATTAAGTAGCATTCTGAATATTGTAATGTGCTTTAATGTGTTTCACATTTTATGTTTTTTTTAAAAGAAAGGTTTATGTATTAGAAATTGTATTAAATAATTATTAAACATCTAGAATCTAGTTTTCAGTGGCTTTTTGGTTTAAATGTTTTTTCTAAATTAAAAAAGCACTCTTTTATGTCGTCAAACAACTGAAATTTATTTTGAATACATAAGATATTTCAGCTATATTGCCATTGCTATAAATAGCTATATTTCTAGATTAAATGTTATCCGCTTAAGTTTGAGCAAATTTTTGTTTCCACATTTTTGTTGGCCTATTATGGCTGCTCAGGTCTTTTGCTGCTCGTCTGCCAGCACACAGCACCACACTCTGTGGTCTCGGAATAATCCTGTTTCTGCTCTGAGGTCTTACTGATGAATCAGAGTAGTTTTTACAGTTGAGCGGACCTTACCAGAGCTGCTCTGTCAAAACGTGACCTGTCAAAAAATGCCTTAAACCATACGTTTGTAACCAAACCTTAAAATAGACGGTTTTATTTGCGGGGCTTTAGGTGATTTGGATTAGTGTGGAGGGGATTTTAGAGCCCCTGCACTTTGGCAGCACAATCTCCGCCTGCCCATAATCCAGTGCGCAAACCACTGGATGATAATTTCATGACACTGAGTGGAGGAAAAAGCCTGGATGCCCGGATACTCCATCCCTGCACCAAAGTAACATGCTGGAAATCATCTCTAGGGTGGTTTGTTTGCGAACAGACAAATCGTGTGCATATGTGTGCATGTATGCGTGATGGTGGGGCGCAGGCTAAGCCAGCGGTGGCGGAGGGATTACAGAGAATTGGGCCAGGGTGCATCCATGATCTGTCGCGGCTTAGTACCACAATTACCCCCCCTCACAGCGTTTTCATTAGACTAATGTTTGAGATCTCCAGAATTATGTAAGAGTGACGCTCTGCCCAACGTGGTCGTTGTTTTCTCTCTCTCTCTCTCTTTTCCCTCTCTTGTCCTACGAGGAGAACGAAACGGGCATCTATGAGACTCCACAGAGCAGGACAGATTCACTACTGCAGATGATGGGTTTAATAGAAAAATGACCATTTCCTGCTGTACATGAGATTATACTTAGCTTTGTCGTGATGTTATAGTTGGTAAACGGAGAGGTTAAGTGGCGCTGAGAGCCTCTGTAGATCTAAGGAACGGAGAGGAACCAGAGAACTTTTGAAATGAAGTACAAGAAATTCATCACCATCATGCAAGTGGCCGCCGGGATCGCGCCTCTCAACAAGCGCGAGCTGCTGCCACCCGGCCGGAGGTTGTGGAGACCCTCGGGGTGAGTTATGTAGGAGATACTAGAAAGAAAACCCAGGAAATTAATGTTTGATATTGTTCGAGACCGGCGTAGCTGGTACATTGGTGTGTTAACAACACTAATGATCGGATGTGTTTGAGTATATATTGTCGCTCATTCTACTATAGTATAATTGCTGTACTATAATTGTTACTCTATGTGTGACCCTGGAAAGTATTTGAGTTTTTCAATGAGCAAATCAGTTTTGCTTAACACTGAATTCTGGGTGGTGCTTTGTAAACCCCATGCTAAGTATTAATCTTTCAGACATGAGTGATACCTCAGATCGTGTAACTTCTTGTGACTGAACTTTGACATTTCATCCAGCAGATGATAAAATTACTAAAAATTCCATATACAGTACAAACATTGAAAGAGACACTCAGTATTGTCATCTACTTTACGTCATGCAATACACATTGTGATTCATAGTTCAATAGCATATCATAATAAGATTGCGATTGGAAATGTATACCAAACATAGGAAAGAAATGCTAAAAACTCAAATCAGTAGTTTTAAATGCTACAAGTGAATTTGGGCATTACAATTTTTAGTTATGACGTGCAGTATGTTGCATATTACATTGAACTGTTCTGAAATTATTAGCATTTTTAAAGGTTCACTTTAAGGGTATTTTCACATATTGCACACTTGAAATGAAAAACAGTTCAGTTAAAGTGAATCAGAAAAGGAACCAGCTGTAATTGACCGTAGTGCTTTTGATGTTCACAATGTAAGTGGACTTAAAAGGGAACTCACTAAATGTTTGTTTGGGGTCCTTTCTCTCCAATTTCAGCACATAAGCAATATGGTACTGGCATATTGCACATCCCTACTTATTCACGCAAAGATTTAAAGTGTGAATATAGTATTGAGAAATTGAGCCTGTGTGTCTTTAGCCATACTAGTCACCAGAATACTATAGGCTGTGTCTGAATATGTCAATTTCCCTACTATACAGTAGGCTAAAAGCAGTACATGAACTGAGCATTATGTCCGAATTTGTCGAATACATAATGAAGAATGATCCAGATGACCTACTACTTCACGCAAGATTCTGAAGTGTGCATCTGATGGACACTTCACTATCCCATGAGGCCAATGGAGAGGATTTAGAAACGACAGAAAAGCGACACAACTGATGCTGTAGACCTATAAGTCACATGATAACAACAACATGGGGGATGTAGTACAACAGGATTACATTCATACTACAGAACATATTTTTTAACAGTTGTGAAGTAAGTACCTACTCGGAGTATTTCAGACGCAGCCATAGAGGATGGTTCTTTTGACCTGGGCTCTAAAAGCTGCGTGCCTTTCAAAATGGACACTTTTGTACTTTATTTACCCCTAAACGGGAATATATTAGTTCAGTAAAAGCACCAAAAGTGTACAAATTGGTACCTAAATAGTGCAGTGCATATTAGTACCTTCTGAAAGAGTACTGCCTCAGTGACAGTTTCTGTTTTTTTTTTTTCTCTCTCCGAGAGTGTATTTGTGTGGCCCTCTGACATATCTAGGCTCAAGACTATCAGTGAAAAGTTAGGCCGACTCAGCCATCAGTGGTGTGTTTTTCAGGGATGATCATCAGGAAATGTCACTCAGAAATCTAGCTTTCTTTTGAACATTTTAGAGTCTTAATTAGCTGCTCCAGTTTCTTGAACCTGAGGACTCGTATTACTGAAACAATAGTTCATTCCTTCGGGCTACTTTGCTGGCAAAGACCTCATGAACATATCTGAGCTGTTATGCTAAACAGCGCAGTTAATAATTACAATTTTCTTGCCAAGGAGATCAAGTGTACTCTACTCAGAGCAGGTGCTTACACTTGTTTGTGAATTATACTCAAATCACTTTTGTTAAGCTAAGTTCTGTATTTTCTTGTCAGACTAAGCTACAACAAAACATACTGCATGATCAGGTGTAATTGCAGGGTTAGACCATTTATTAGTGAAAAGTTAGGCCGACTCAGACATCAGTGGTGTGTTTTTCAGGGATGATCATCAGGAAATGTCACTCAGAAATCTAGCTTTCTTTTGAACATTTTAGAGTCTTAATTAGCTGCTCCAGTTTCTTGAACCTGAGGACTCGTATTACTAAAACAATAGTTCATTCCTTCGGGCTACTTTGCTGGCAAAGACCTCATGAACATATCTGAGCTGTTATGCTAAACAGCGCAGTTAATAATTACAATTTTCTTGCCAAGGAGATCAAGTGTACTCTACTCAGAGCAGGTGCTTACACTTGTTTGTGAATTATACTCAAATCACTTTTGTTAAGCTAAGTTCTGTATTTTCTTGTCAGACTAAGCTACAACAAAACATACTGCATGATCAGGTGTAATTGCAGGGTTAGACCATTTATTTACATGCACACACACTAACATTTAGTAAACATGTTTGAGCTATTAACAGATCAACTGAGTACTGTGTATACTGTCATACTGACTTGTGGTTATGTGATTAAGACTTGGGCTGTGTGAGAAATAATGGATCGTGCTCAGTTTTACTCTGAAAATATCTCTAGATGTCGCTGATTTTACAGTGATTAACATTTTTTGTTGTTGTTGAATCTATGATCAGTGTTATTAACTAAACATGTCTTTTTACAGTGACCAGTCCAACCAAATAGAGTTATTCCGGTCACGCCGCTCCAAAAGGTTTTCCTTGACCCACGAAGCTCAGTATTTGTGTCTGCGACGCCTCTCTGCTCCCAGCTACCCGGCCCTTTTACAGGTACTACACACAAAATTTCTCATGAAAACATATAGTGATTATTATTATTATTCATCTTGCCCGTATTGAAAATATGATGAGATTTCAAGTTTTTCTTTCTCTTTGGAGTGTTACAAGCTCTTGGTACATAAAGAAGATCTGTAAAGTTGCAAAGACTAAAGTCTCAAATCTAAATTTAAGTTAAGAGTAGGGCTGGACGATATGGCCAAAATTGATATCACGATATATTTCTTAATTTCGGTCGATACGATATAATTCCGATATCGATATGAACACTATTTATCTGAAATAGAAATCTTTTGTAACATTATAAATGCCTTTATCATCACTTTTGATCAATTTTAAGCATCCTTGCTAAATAAAAGTATTAATTTCTATAATTTCTTTCCCCCAAAAATAATAAAAAATTATACTGAATGGAATAGTGTATAATGTTACAAAAGCTGTGTTTTTTTTTAACATTAAAGCATGTCAACATATTCTGTTACACCAAATACACCAAATAATGATCTTTAAAATAGCATCATATGACCCCTTTAATTATTTTTCCAAAATATAACATTTGTTTGCCGTTCACACTAGACATATTTTTTTTGCTTTCAAATATAAAGCTTTTCTTTTCAATTTCTCTACTTACCTCAAGAATTATGAAGAGGAACTGACATCAATATATTTTTAAGAGGAAGTTTAAAAGTGAGAAGTTCTTCTATGATTGGACATAAATTTGTTATGCTTGACAAGATTTCTCAGGCATATCCACCATCACATAAGATAGACAAAAACAGTGTTTAATTTTTTCTAGTATTTGTAAAAAAAAAAAAAAAAATTCATAAAAATTATATTGACTATTGAAGGCCAATGATGGGATACATTTTTTACTAATATGAAATGTAAACATTTTGTTTTCTTTTACATGCACCAATGTCTCTCTTTCTCTCTGTGTGTGTGCGTGTGTGTGTGTGTGTGTGTGTGAGAGAGAATCACCACAGTCATTTGACATTAATATATTTCAGATTACACCATTATTATTGAATGCCAATGATGGGATACATTTTTTACTAATATGAAATGTAAACATTTTGTTTTCTTTTACATGCACAAATGTCTCTCTTTCTCTCTGTGTGTGTGTGTGTGTGTGTGAGAGAGAATCACCACAGTCATTTGACATTAATATATTTCAGATTACACCATTATATGTATGGTAGTACTATGGTACTTTTTTGGCCAGTGTGGTCACTCTTTTTAATGTGAAGTTATGTTACATATTAATCGTCAGTCCAAGCCTGATTTTAGGTAAAAGCTGCATTTTACACTAAACTGAATGAATTTAAACTGTTGTTGGAGCATCTATATTTGCTTGTTTGCTGTTAATGCCCTTGTTTGGGAGCCTTTTAGGGTCGTTGTGAAATATAAACCTCCGGCGTGCTTATATTAATTATACTTAAGCATTTAAAACAAGCGCTTGGAGCGACAGCTTGATAAAATGCTCGAGGAACGCATGCTTGACGCAACAGCCACATTATCTCTCTGAATAAGCCATGAAGCCCCTCTTTTCATTTGCAGGGGTCTTCTGTGTGTCCAGCGCCCATTTCAGAAACTTGGAGAACCAGAGAAACAACTTTCAGCACGCTAATAAATGAGACTTTTACATGTTTCACTAGAAGCGTATATGTTGGGGCTTGGATTGACTGATTTCAGTCTTTTTGAGGGACACAGACAGCTGAAGCTACTTCTCTATAATGCAGAGGGAATTCTGTCTGCTGCTGCTGCACACATTGTGCTTGTTCTGTCTAACAGCAGACTGCATACAGTTCAGTATGTTTGCTGGTGGCTCAGCAATGGCATACCTTGCTTGATTGAACTGCAAATGCTTTAACATTTAAGCTACAGTGTCTATAAAAATGAAAAGTATGCACCCTATTGTAGTATTTAGATTGTGCATGTAAATTGAAGATTTTTGCTTCTGGTGTTGTTTTTATTCTTGCTGCACAGAAATGTCCTGCTGCTGTCAAAGCCATGCTTATCTGTATGAGGTGTTTAGTATCACAGCTCAAATAACACTTTTTGTTGTCGTAAGACCAGGCAGGCAGTGTTTCTCTAAATTGTTGACTTGCGCTGTAGACATCTTGTCGCCTTTCTGCAAAAGTCCTATTTTTTTAAAGGGGTCATATGATGCTATTTTAAAGATTATTATTTGGTGTAACAGAATATGTTGACATGCTTTAATGTTCAAAAAACACATTATTTTTCAAATACTGTACATTATTGTAGGTCCTCTATGCCCCGCCTCTCTCAAACACGTCGTTTTCTACAAAGCCCCCTCCTTTGACAAGCACAGTCTGCTCTGATTGGCCAGCTGACCCAGTGCATTGTGATTGGCCGAACACCACAAGCACGCGTCTGAAATGTAACGCCCCTTACTCTGCGCTGTGCAAAACTCCACATTTGAACAGTCAATAGCTAATACTTAAACTAATAACAAAACATACTTAGTCACTGATTCAGAAGCGCCAGATTGTCATAGCAAAGTCAGAACTTTTTTTAGAAATAGCCTTTGTGCACAGCCAGCCTTGTACTCTTCTAGGTTAAAAAAAACTGTCGTCCATAAAATGCATGGCACAAATTCGAACATCTGGGTTGTGCTGTGACAGTAAAGAGATTAGTAATTCAATTATTTTTTTTAAATACATGGATTTCCACAAAAATATAAAGCAGCACAACTGTTTCCAATATTGACAATAATAATAATAGATGTTTCTTGAGCAGCGGATCATCAGGATCATGAAGGATCATGTGGCACTGAAGACTGGAGTAATGATGCTGGAAATTCAGCTTTGATCACATGAATAAAATACATTTTAATATATATTATTGTATTTTTAATCAAATAAATGCAGCCTCAGTGAGCGTAAGAGACTTTTAAAAACCCCACTGACCCCAAACGTTTGAAGGGTAGTGTACAGCGCCAGTCAAACCTGAATTATTCTGGATTGTTTCTTAATTGTCTGGATACTTGTTGGTTGTTTTTCCTTAACTATTCAGTTCAATTCATTCATTTCATAAATTCTACATTTTAATTGCAGAAATCCATACATACATAATGTAATGCATCTACAAAAGTATTTTCAAGCATTTAAGTAGAAGCCATTAAGATCAATAGTAAAATTGTCAGTTTTCTCCAAATGTTTTGGTTGGTACTGTTTCAGGGCAGTTGATAGTGAGTATGAAAACTGAATGAATGCCCCTCAGAAGAGCACAGGAAACCAAACTCAACTGTGGTGTTGGACTGAGAGCTCAGAGACCTGCTGTTGTACAGTGCTATGGTACAAGCTCAGTTACAGTGAGAAATTAATTCTTTGACATTGTTCATCAATGATCTGTTCTGGTTATCACAGTAAAGAGAATTGAGGGCAGCTCATATGCCACATGTTAATCCTGTCGTGGATAAGATTTAAGGCTGAGTTTGAAAGCCGTTATAGATCAAAGAACTTTATGATGTTTAGTACTGCACAATTTACTAAAATAGCACTATTATAGTAAGGCATTTAATTCTATGTGGCTTTCGCAAATGAGAAAATAACGGAGCTTAGGTGCTTCAAACCCCATAATCCTTCTAAATTGTAATTAAAATGCAATGAAATCAGTGCTAATCTACCAGTCCCTCTTACACGTTCAAAAGCTCATCTTTCAGAAAGAAATCCCAATCCAAAAGCATCTGCGTTTTCGAAGGTGGCACTTGCCTTCTGTAAGCCGCGAAGAGCTTTTAATGTCAACCCAGACAGAGCCGTATCGTTTGATGAATTGAAACTAAATTTTAATTTAATAGTTCATAGCTCGGTTTTTTTGCGTCGTGGCTGCCGTGGGTCGCTGTGGACGGTGGGATTTGCGCAGAATGTAGGCCAGCGGCATCAGTCTTACGTCAAAGGCAGACAGATGCATTGTGCCGAGGGGTGATGCGCTTTGGCCCAGGGACTCTGTGTTCACGGGAGAGGTGACAACATGAAGACGGTCCTCTCGCTGCACAGGAAATGGGTGCACACCATCAAGGCCATTCGTATCCTCCAGGGCATCGTAAGCATGCTTTCTGCTCTTTCCCTGTACAACTACACCGGTTAATGTCTTACACAGATTGGGTGAAGTGTAACTTTTTGGTTGAGTTTATTTGTGACCATACGTTTTTGCCGAATGGCTTTTCATCTGCTTTGAACGTATACTGTAGGGTTGGCGTTTAGGCTTATGGCATATTGTTTGGTAGGAGTGTATTTGTAGGAAACTCTTTAGGGATTCTTTAGTAAACAGTGCAATGCATCATGGCAGTGTAATATATTTTATTTATTTTGGTAAAATTCGTAATTATTGGTAACAAATATGTTAAAACAAATGTATACGAATTATTACGTTTCTTAATTGATTCGTTTGATTTTTATTGTCATTATGATGCATTGCGATACACACTTTTGTCGCATTACATACACTGATGCATTTTGATGCAGAAATTCATTTGAGATTGCAAAGTTTTAGGAATAGGTTGAAAGGTTTTCGCCAAGTTTATGACACTGTGATGAAGAAAATAGGTGGAGATATAGTTTGATTTCTGGGTAGATGTTATTTCTTTGTTTTTTAGACGGGCATTAGAATCAGTGATGAGAGTGATTAAACACTTAAGCACCTGTGTTGCTTTACAGAAATGCTTTTAAAGTGTAACAATTAGTGTGCTATTGCTTTTCATATTTTTAGTTTACAGTGGCAACAAGTGGAACATGTTTCCAAACTTTTTCCCATGGCTGATTTTATCCCCAACACTTTTTGACGTAGTTCACACACAGCAAATACTTCTCAAATAATTTTACATTTTTGAGCAGAATTTTTTATTGTATTAATGTGTGCTAAAATAAGTGGTGATCCAGTGCTGGAATTTGTTATATTTGTTTTGTTGTTGTGGTTGTCCATTCTCAGTTTTCTACAGATGCAATTTTGGTTTATTCATAAAAAGTAGTGTTGTCAAACGATTAATCATGATTAATCGCATCCAAAATAAAAGTTTTTGTTTACAGAATATATGTGTGTGATTAATCGTTTGACAGCACTAATAAAAAGTATATAAAAATAAAAACATAAACTAAAATATTATTTTAATATGCAAGTATTGCAGTATAGAACCCAATATTCCATGCTTTCCAACTACAAACATTACCACTACACCAAGGTCATGTTTGACATTCAATCCACTGACCTAAAATGCTTAAAATGTTTAGTGAGAATCCGATCAGTTAGAACATTGTGCACTCACTGAATTACTTTTTTGTCAGTAAACTGTTGAAGTTGTTGCTTAAATTAACTTTGAAAATGGTAAAAGATCATAATCATAGATTATTTGCGTATAACCTCAAAAGCTAAGTCTGTTAATTTGTGACGTTCACCACTTTTTAAAACGGCGACACCCATGGATGTTACATGCATGTATTATGATGACGTGAGGAATGCATGATTGCCTTAGACGTGTTATAGTGTTTAGTTTGTTTAACTATGATGTTTCAGATTATAGCATGAAGGAAAACCAACAAATTGAAATCATTTATACATGAAATGCTAAAAGGCATCGGTTGTGGATCTGGGTTGAGAATTATATAGGGCAGTTCTGGGATTCATATTTGCCTGAGGAGATTAAAGAGCAACAATCATAATCGCCCAGCGTGCGCACGGGTGGATGGAGAGGTAACTGGAGGCGTTCTGCGGCGCAGGACGTCACGTGGCTCTCAGATTGATGCTGAAGACTGTGTTTATAGTGTTTAACTCACTGACCAGGCTTCCTTTTAAAATAATTGCTTTCAAATAATGCAGGCTTTTTATTTTAAAGGGGTCATGCCATACATTTAATTATTTT
Organism: Sinocyclocheilus grahami; assembly: GCF_001515645.1. Lineage (NCBI taxonomy): Eukaryota > Metazoa > Chordata > Actinopteri > Cypriniformes > Cyprinidae > Sinocyclocheilus > Sinocyclocheilus grahami. The sequence continues at coordinate 649,123 of NW_015505834.1, forward strand.
ATTTTTTTCCTAGCAGTCCACATATGATGGCAGTTTTGTAATAAAATTGTTCTTTCTTGCAGATCTCTAATTATTTCTGGTTGAATATATAGACATACTTCAGATCTGCAGTTCTGTCTGTCATTGAGTAATCAGATGAGCTCATGTAAATGGGTTGGAAGAGAAACACTCGTCTACTTTTTCACTGTGGCAGCACCACGCTGCAGATTTTGCTCAGGAGATCACTGATATCTGCTGTAACTTGACTCTGTCCATCACTGTCCTACGTGTAAGCCTGTTCATACTGTTTCAGAACCCAGTCATGGAGGAGACGGTGTGGGAGCAGTACACTGTGACCCTACAGCGGGTGAGTACTTCACCCTGTGCTTATTTGGAGAGCCAAAGTTCCTGCTTATTGGTTTCTCTCTAAAGTCTTTACATTCTTTTTATAGGTTTTTTTGTGTGTGTGTGGTAATTTCTGCACCTCTAGCACTACTAGATTTACCGTTCAATGGTTTGGGGTCAGCAAGATATGTATATATATTTTTAAATAATTTAATACTTTCATTTAGCGAGGATACGTTCAATTTATCAAAAGTGACCGTAAAGACTTTTGCATTGTTGGTGAACATAAGAGACTTCATATATCTTCCACCACTGCTTTCTCTCAGCAGAAAGCATATCATCATTGCTTTATCCTCTTGGTGAACTTTATCACACATATACTTTTAATGTTTGTCTTGAAGATATAACCGTTATATCCAAAATATCAGGAAACCTAATTCCAGGGTTACTTGTTAATTAGTCATTGCTGCCTGTACATCTTCACGAATTTAAAGTGATTTATTGTTGTAAATTAATAACTATGTATTCATGCATAAGATAAAATGCATTCTTTGGTGTATAAATAGGACTCCAAGATGGGCTTTGGCATGGCTGTGTCTGGAGGGCGGGACAACCCGAACGAAGAAAGTGGAGAAGCGTCAATTGTCGTATCTGATGTGCTGCAAGGGGGTCCTGCAGATGGCTTGCTATTGTAAGCTCTGAAACAACATTAAACGCATCCCAGCCTTTTTTATACGATTTGTAATCCTAAAGTTCAAGTTCAAGTTGAGCTTTATTGTCATTCTGCTACATGTGGGGATATGCAGTGGAACGAAATGTCGCCACTGACTGATTTTGACTATGAATATACTATATATAAATGTTTACCTATCCTAAAGTGCTATTTAAAGTAGAAAAGCTAGTGTAGGGTTGTCACGAAAAACAATGAAATTTCACGATTCTCAATACCAGTTTCCACACCAAAAAAATTTATATGCTAATGAATGCACTAATTTTATTTGAATGTATAAATACTACTAAATAAAATAATAATAGATAAAGAATTAAAAAAAAGATTAAATATAAATATTTTTATAAATTAATGTATATACATTATATTGCTATTGTATGACACTAAAAGCTAAAAATTTAAAATTGACCCAAAAAAAGTGAATATAAGTATTAATAATAACAAATTAAAACAATAGCATGTATCTCTCAAATATTTCACACAGTAAACAGTCAGTAATAAAGATTCAAGAAAGTAGTTATAAGCAATTGACAAACTTAATTTTTTTATTTTTGATATTCAGGTTTATTTGTTATTATTTTTATTTTATTTTATTTCATTGCATTTTATTTGTTGCCTGCCAACACTATTATTCAAGATTTTATTTGTTTTATTTATGCTGGTACTTTTGACATTCCTAAACTGTTGGAAGAATTTGAAGTCACTTTCTGACGTGTAGAGACTTTTCCTAACAGTGTTTCATGCTCTTGTTCAGTGAAAATGACAGAGTGATCCAGGTCAACAATGTGCCCATGGATGGTGTCCAACATACCTTTGCAGTGCAGACTCTCCGCAAATGCGGCAAAGTAGCCAAAATCGTGAGTGTAACCTTTTGAATTATTTGTCATTTCAGTTATCATTTTATTGACCATATTTGTGTATCACTGGCAGCTGAAATCAGAATTTAATGAATGAACAATTAATTTTTGTCCCCATCATTCATCAGATGGTAAAGAGATCAAGAAAAATCCCTGTCAGCGTGATTAAACGTGCTGCGTCCCCAGACGACCGTGTCTTTAGTGGCGACTACAACGATGACTATGACCACGACCGGCACAGCGTCTACAGCGGCCGCAGCTACCCTGACCGCGACATGAGTTACGCAGACGAGCGTGATCGCGACTACAATCGCAGCCGCGGGAGGAGCATGGAGCGCGGCCTGAGCCCCGACAGACAGTACAGACGAGATGGCAGCCGCGGCCGAATGCTGGACCACGAGCGCAGTCCCGACCACCGTTACCGAAGTGACCACAACCTGGATCGCGACCACAGCCCGGACCGCCGCTACCGGAGCGATCGCACACTGGACCGCAAATACAGTCCAGACCGACGCTATCGCAGCGAACACAACCTGGACAGAGAGCAGAGTCCGGACAGACAGTACCACATCAGCCGTACACTGGACAGATCACATAGTCCTGAGACACGGTACAGGCCCGAACCGGCTCCAGGATACAGCAGAGAGAATTTAGCCAGTGGCCACGAGCGCAGGAGCTTCGATCCGCGGCAGGACGAATCCATGAGGAGGAGTAGCAGTCGAGACCGGCTGGATCGCTCGCCCTCGCCGCCGCCGCCGCCACAACGAGACGAACCCTTAGAGAAGCCGCTCAGTGTTACTCTACTAAAGAACCGGCCCAATGATGGTAGAGACGCACCGCCTACGTTTATCTGTTTCCAGTTTCAACCTGCTGCCTAGCGTCTAACGTGATGTTTTCTCTTATCTGTCCAGAATATGGCCTTCGTCTTGGCAGTCAGCTGTTCATCAAAGAGATGACGAGCACCGGCCTGGCATCCAAACAAGGCAAACTACAGGAAGGTGACATTATTCTGAAAGTACGTCTCTTGAACAACCACTCAGAACACACCACAAAATTTCTAGCCTATATATACAAAATATATAAGCCTATGGCCTACAAAATATATAACTTTATAATAACAACCATTTGCAACACTATTCAGAACAGCTTATCAACCACATTGCAGTGCACTGGTAACCACAGCAGTATCCTAGCATTGTGGGGATGCATTTTGCACTAGCAAGCAAACTTCCCTTTTTCCTTTTTTTTCATGTTTTTGCTAACCAAGCAACTTTTTAATGCTCACCAAGGCTGCATTTATTTGGTCAGAAATACCGTAAAAACTGTGAAACATTATTACAATTGTATAAGCTGTTTTCTATGTGAATATATTTCAAATGGTCATTTATTCCCGTTCAACTTCAAATCTGAATTTTCAGCATCATTACTCCAGTCTTCAGTGTCACATGATCCTTCAGAAATCATTCTAATATGCTGATTGCTGCTCAAGAAACATTTCTGGTTATTATCAATGTTAAAAACAGTTGTGCTGCCTCCTGATTTTAGTGGAAAAGTTAAAGTTCAAAGGCACAGCATTTATTTTAAACAGAAATGTCAAATTATAAGTGTCTTTACTGTCACTTTTGATCAATTTAATTAGGGATGCACCGATATGAAAATTTTGGCCGATACCGATAACCGATTATTCTTTATATTTGATGCTCTCACAAATGTGTTGCTCGTTGTTATTTAATGTGAGTTAATGCATTAACTAATGGGACCTTATTGTAAAGTGTTACCAAGTAGCTAGTTAATTACTCAAAAGTTAATAATTTATATGCTGTTTAAACTTTAGTCAAGCTACCCTTTAAAACAAATATTGATGCTGCAAGTTACTAGCAAAAAGTATTTACGTTAGCCAAATTAACATTTCAGAGGGTGATAACGTTCATATTAGATCATTTGATTAATAATCAGAGTATAAAAACAATGAGGAACTGAAGTTAGGTGAAAGTATTAAACACATTTATGTGGATGCAACTAATAAACTAGAAAACTACCAAATTTATGATAGAACTTAATAGGAAAGAAGCCAAAGCATGATTGAATGATTTTACAAATGAACTGACAACACATTAAACAGAAATGTTACAAAAGCCCGTGCAAAGGGAGTAAGTCATTTTCTTCGGTTGGTAGAGATGAGCCTCCCAAGAGACTGGCTAAAATGGGAGCGATGCCGACTCCATTCAGAGCGGTGCCGGTGGATCTCCCGCCTCCACCTGTGGAGAAAGAAGAGCCTCGCAGCGAGTCTCCAGGTACCACAGTTCCTCTACACCACAGTGGATTATTGAAAATTTTATTATTTAATGCACTGGTCTAAAACTCAATTCCTGCAGGGCCACAGCTCTGCACAGTTTAGCTCCAACCCTAATCAAACACACTTGATCCAGCTAATCAAGCTCTTCAGGTTTACTAGAAACTTCCAAGCAGGTGTGAGTTGGAGCTGGTTGGAGCTACACTCTTCAGTGCTGTGGCCCTCCAGGAATTGAGCTTGAGACCTCTGAATGCAATACATGGTCATTTTCACCATGTAGAATCAGAAGAATAGAAGAAACTGATTTTTTTTTGTATACAGTTCCCGTGGTAAATGCTGCTCCAAAAAGTGTTCCAGTAAAAACCAAGCCTCTGCCAAAGGTTCTCCTGCGGCCCAGTCTGGAGGACCAGGAAATATACGGGTTTGTACCAGATTCACCCTTGGCTTTGAATTCATTAATTCATTCATTTTAAGATAAACTTGAAAGCTGTCCATATTGTTAATTTAATTCGTTCTATTGTGAAAACATATTTGATAAAGGGATGTTGAAGTGCGTTTGCAGTATCTTGCTGACATAGTAGAAATCACTCTGTGACAACTCAGCAAAAATAGCCACCAATAAACTATTTAATTTCAGTATCCATTTATGCCTTAAATTTTTGCATGTATTATCTAGAGACATAAAATCTTTTTCACATGTGCTAAGGTCCTGTTTATTGCTGCTTACTGATATATTTGGACAGCTTTGTGGTTCTAACGAATAATCTCCCACAGCCCCAACACTGTGATGGTGGGCTTCCAGAAGGGCGATAGTGTTGGCCTGCGTCTCGCTGGAGGAAACGATGTGGGCATTTTTATCGCAGGCATTCAGGAGGACAGTCCTGCCGAGATAGAGGGACTCCGCACTGGAGACCAGATTGTGAAGGTGCAAAAGCACTGGCTCTACATTTTAATATTATGTGCCTTTATCCATCATACATTTTCCCACATTGTCCAGTGGTCATTTGTGTTTTTCTTCCCCTGCAGGTGAATAATATGGATTTCAGAGGAATGGTCCGGGAAGATGCAGTCCTGTATTTACTAGAGATTCCCAAAGGAGAGGATGTGACCATCTTAGCTCAAAGCAAACCTGATGGTACTTCAAAACATACAATTGTTATTTTTTTTGTCTAATGCCTTGTAATTTTGAGCAATAGAAGGGATGGGAATAACTCTCATTTGCTTTATTTTAGTGTATAAAGACATCCTGGCATCTGGACGAGGTGACAACTTCTTCATCAGAACTCATTTTGAATATGAGAAAGAGCTTCCTCAGAGCTTGACCTTCTCCAGAGGAGAGGTATTTAAAGTGGTGGACACCCTGTATGACGGAAAGCTGGGTAACTGGCTCGCCATCCGCATGGACCAAGACAATCAGCTCCTGGAGAAAGGCATCATACCCAACAAGAGCAGGTGAGACATGAAATACACGGTGCCTTAAAAGGTCTTAGTTTTACTGTATTTATTTAGCATTTTTAGGAGGAAAACTCAACATGAAATCAAAACTGACCCTCTGAAATGACGTTTGCTGACATCACCTAGTCTGCTATTTCATGTTGATATTAAAAGCACATTATTTGTTAGGTGTTTGTGTAATCCTTTTATTTATTTGTATACTGTCAGAGCGGAGCAGATGGCAAATGTTCAGAACGCACAGAAAGGCGCTACCAATGACAGAGGAGATTTCTGGAGGCTGAGAGGTCAAAGAGCAGCTAAGAAAAAAGACCTTCGCAAGAGCAGAGAGGATCTGAGCGCTACACCCGTCACTACACGCTTCCCAGGCTACGAGAGAGTGGTGCTGCGGGAAGGTTTGCCCATCATGCATTGCTTTACCTAACATGCATTTCTGTTTAAATATACATTTGAATGATTTGGGGCTAAATAAAAAAAATTTTTTTTTTAAAGTAATCAATTTTTATTAATTAATTTGATTAATTATTAAATATTTTTATTTCTAGTGCTATTTCACTTGAGGCTCTAAAACCTATAAAAACAAGTATAGGTTTCAATAGGAAACAAGTTTCAAATTATATGCATTTTGTTAATTTATACATGCCTTTTATTTATGTATAAAGTATTTTGTTTAATCCTATTATTTTTTATTTATAATTTAGTTGATTATTTGAGGCACTCAGTGTGTTTTGTTTAATACATTTAATTTAAAAATATACATTTTTTGATTTTTTTTTTTAAAATAAATAAAAAAATTTTTGGTCATTTTATTTAAGAAGCTTGACATGTTTATGTACTAAGTGTTTTTCTTTCTCTCTCCCCCACCAGCTGGGTTCAGAAGACCTGTCGTAATATTCGGCCCTATTTCCGATGCGGCCAATGAAAAGCTGAGCAATGATCTCCCAGATGAGTTTGTCACAGCAAGTAAGCAATTCACAACTTGTATGAAAGATCTCTTCTTATATATTGATGTGTAGTTATGGATAAGGTGTTTGATCTGTGTTTGTCCCATGACAGAGACCGAGCCTAAAGACGCGGGCTCAGAGAAGTCGTCTGGTGTTGTGAGACTCAATACTATTCGTCAGATCATCGAGCAGGTGAGAACAGTCACCGTTCTGAATTTATGAATATAACAGCAATTCATCAACATCTAAAAATATTATTTTCTTGTTCCAAGGACCGACATGCTCTGCTCGACGTCACCCCAAAGGCTGTAGACACCCTAAACTACACCCAGTGGTATCCCATCGTCATTTTTCTCAACCCAGACAGTAAGCAGGGGGTGAAGACCATGAGAAACCGCCTGGTTCCCGGCTCCAGCCGCAGCTCACGCAAGCTTTACGAACAAGCAGTTAAACTGCGCAAAACCTGCTCACACCTGTTCACTGGTTAGTCCCATGAACCTTTCCTCAAAATTACGCTCATATAAGATCCATTTTATTCTTTCCCCAGTTCTGATTTATTTATTTATTTATTCAAATTTCGTGTTTTATTTGTCCGGATTCAGTTTTTAACTTTTTTTTTTTTTTTGATGGTTCAATTAAATGCTAGCAATCAATAAAGAGGTCTAAATAATTTTAATTAACTTAATAACAATTTATTAAAAGTTTAACACCATGTCCTAAATACACGCGACACCACGACACACGATAAAAGGTATCTTTTCCATGTTAATCAGAGTTTTTGTCCTAACTAGCTGCGACGGCGACACGCGAAATTTCTAATTTAGAAACGGTTTCTATTTCTGCGACGTCGCGGCTGGAACAACGACATACAAACTATACAGTCTATAATGATTATGTGCTTTATTCAAAGTTACACGTGTCTAATATGAGTTTAAATATCATTTTGTGTGACCTTATAGCCAAACTGAAAGCAACAACAGAGTTTACCTCAGATCTTGAAAATAAATTAAAGCAAAGATGTCCGTTAAAACTGTGAACTCACTGAGAAACCAGCAAGTGTTTTCCATAACAATCAGTCACTCAGTATGTACATTTAATGATGTTAAAAATGCTTAATATTTATGAATTCGATTATAAACTTATACATTTCGTTGCGAGTGCAGTGCGCTTCCAAAGAGAGCCCGCCCACACACGCTTCTGATTGGCTGTGATATTTGATTTTGTTGCGTCGCGTCTAGTTGCGGGAATCTTGTCGCGTCACGTGTAGTTAGGACACGGTGTAAGAAAAGTTAGGGCACCATGAAATGAGTTTTATTCTCTCAAATTGTATGTTTTCCTTTTTTTTGTCATCATTGCATTTTAATGGTTTAAACCTTAATCAAAAAGCATGTCTGATCAATTGAATTCATGAAACTCAATTTATTGAAATTTTTTACAAAAATGGTGCCCTATAAAATATTTTCTTTTTTCCAGAAATTTTGGGTTGTCTGTTTAATTGTTCAGGATTTATGAATTAATACAGTTTTTTTTATTATCAAAAATGGAGGTAATCAAATGAATGCATAACACAGTAATAATTCAATTAATCTTTTATATATATATATATAGAGATTGTTACTTTTTTTGGCCAACAAAGTGCTACACAACAGAGTTTTACTCTCGGAATTAAAATATTATTATAGAAGAAAAATAAAATAAAACAATAAAAATTATATTCCTTAAAAAATAAAGTTATAAATGTCTAAATGATGCTTCCCTGTCCAGCTACCATTGATCTGAACTCTTCCCATGATGCCTGGTTTGGAAGTCTCAAGGATGCCATACGAGAACAACGAGATAAAGCTGTCTGGGTCTGTGAAAGCAAGGTAAGCGGTAACACACAACACAATTACAAACAACTGGGCTTCATTTCATAGTTTTGTATTCCCTTAAACAAACCAGGTTTTCTAATTGAGTTAATCATGTTAAGTGAATGCCTAGCCAGCCTGAATTGACATGTGAAATGACCATCATCAGACCTTTGAGAAGTATTATATATATTGTTTCAGCTTGATGGGTCTGAGGAGGACTTGGATCTCCATGATGACCGTATGTCGTACCTGTCGGCCATGGGCGCAGACTACCTGAGCATGGACAGCCGTCTGACCAGCGATTACGAGGATACGGCGGATGAGGGCGGCGCGTACACGGATAACGAGCTTGACGAGTCCACCGACGAGCCGCAGCCGAAGTCAGCCATCAGCCGCTCGTCTGAGCCTGTTAGCGAGGAGGTTAGTGTGCTGTGGAAACCTTGCTGTCATTTGACCACAGTCAGGAAGGTGATTTAAGCCCTACCCATAAACTAACTGGAAACATTTGATTATAAACATCTGTAAAGGTCACTCATCCTGTTTTCAGTATCGATATCATTATCACTGACTGTCATATACGAGTATCAGTGATAAGAAAAGTGTTCATGGTCCTGGTTTGAGCACGCTGCTCCCCACAGGACACTCGAGAAACTGCATATTCAACACACAGTCATGTTCAACATCAGTCTGACACATGATCTTTAAACTATCTGCCAGAAATCAGACACTCGTTTAGTCACACTGAATGTATGTGCCATTCAAATAACTCTCAAAGTAAAATAGTTTAAATACATGTGAATGTACATAACATTTTTAATAACATTTTTCAAGGCAAAAACAGTTATTTTCCAACTAGCAAGACTTCTTATATACTATGAATAGTGTGAAGTTTTTTTAATGGCTGTCATAAAAACAATGTTTTTACAAGGATCCATTCTGTGGTGTAATTTTATGTTTAATAATATGTATACACCTCACTAACGGAACTTGCAGGAAACATGTGTTTCTTTCATTTTTTTTTTTTTTTTAAATAATAATAAGATTACTTTGCACTGCTGTCAAAAAAATTAAGAGTTAGGTTTTTTTAAAAATAAAATTTATATTTTATTCAGGAAGGATGCATTAAAATAAAGACATTTGTTACAAAAGATTTCTGTTTCAAATAAATGCTGATCCACTTGTTTCCACTAAAATATTAAGCATCAAAACCATTTCCAATGTTAATAATAATCAGCAATGTTTCTTGAGCAGCAAAGCAGCATATCAGAATGATTTCTGAAGATCATGTGACACTGAAGACTGGAGGAATGATGCTGAAAAAAATAAAGGAATAAATTACATTTCAAAATATATTACAATTTGAAAATAGGTATTTTAAATTGTAATATTTCATATCTTTTATATAAAAAAAATACAGCCTTGGTGTACATAAAATAAAAAATAATAATAGTAATAATAATTATTATAATACAAAAAATGTCAAAAACCTTTCAAGAGTTGTTATATCAAAGTACAAGGAACTGAAAACTTGTCTGTTGTAGGTGTGCATTAATTTTTTTTGTATGTATTTTTAAATGACTTCACTTTTTTTTCGCTTTCACGCAGAGACCCATACCTGTTCCTCATGAGCGTTTAAAGAAGCCTGCGGGTAAAGAGGTGCAGCGGGACCCCAGCCCGCCTCCATCATTTGTCCCTGATCCCCCTAAGGTCAGTGTTTTCCTCCCCTGAGGTGTTTCTGAAGCTCATCACAGACAGTAACTGTTGTTCCTGCAGGTCCGGGCAGCTTCACGTCCTGCAGACTCTCGCTCCAGCAGCACAGTCAGCAGTGATGCTCCTGTCAGTAGCAGACCTCTTCCACCGCCGGTAGCCCAGAAGCCCAGTTTCACCTCGAGGACGGGCCCCGCAGACGACACGACCTCCGGCGACCCTCTCAATGACCCCGCCAGCCGCACCTTCCGGGGAAAGGTGAAGGCCTTCGAGCAAATGGACCACCTGGCCCGGGCCAAAAGGATGCTGGAGCTGCAGGAGGCGGAACGAGCGCGGGTTTGTGCCTCATCTCATTCACACCAGCTACTGTGTTTCTCATAGCAGGAACATCACAAACACTGTCCTGAAGTGTCATATTTCACCCCAAAATCACAAGAAAAGTAGTGAGATATTCGGAATAAACAAAATGAAGAACATGAAAAAAGCATAGATTTCACTGCTGATTTTAATTTAAAACAAAAAGGTCTAGAGGTAGATAGATATTTGCGTGATTTGGTATAAAATATAAAAACTATAGTTATAAATATATATATATTGATATAATTTTTTATTTCTGTATCATTTTATAATATAATGATATATAAATTATAATATATATTTTTCTTTTCTTTTAAATTTTCGTGGATTTTCGTTTAATATTACCTGGATATTTATGTTTGAAATGTATCTGTTCATGAAAAATAAAGTTTCCAGAAAATGGAAGTCACTGTAATTCAAAAGAAAATCACCAAAATCACAAGGAAAATATGTATATATAAAAATATTTATGTTTTGAATAAACAAATATTTTATTATTATTATTGTCATGGCAGTTAAGCATATATTTCATTTGAAATGTATTTGTTTATGCGAAAATAAAACAAAATAGTCTAAACAGGCTGATTTTGGATAAAATATAAAAACTATAATTATAAAAATGCCTATATACTGTATATATAATTAACTTTAATTTGATTGTGTAAATAAAAATTAACAAAGCTATAATAATGTGATATTTTATAACTAGAATATAATTATATAATCTATAAATATACTAATATATTCAAATTGTAAAATATAATTATTTTTAGGGTGAAAAATAATCAGGACATTTATTTTTGTGATTGAAAATTAACAGAATATTGAAATCACTGAAACATATATATATATATATTTTTTAACAGCTGGAAATATCTCAGAAACATCCAGATATTTATGCAGTTCCCCACAAGCCAAAACCAAACCAAAACAGGCCTCAACCAATTGGGTAAGTTTGCTCTTGGGCCTTTTTTTCCACTAATGCTCACTAATTCTCTAAACCAGGGATCCAGACTTTCCTGCAGAGTTTAGCTCTAACCCTAATCAAACACACCTGAGCATGCTAATCAATATCTTCGGGATCATTAGGAAATCACAGGTAGGTGAGTTTGATCAGGGTTGGAGCTAAACTCTGCAGCACACTGGCCCTCCTGGGCAAGATTTGAGGAACCCTGCTCAAAAGTGTTGATGTGCTGTTTTGTTGAACGGGCCGTCCCATCAGTAATGGCTCTGATCCCTTCAGCTCCAGCTCAAACTCTGAGTCCCACAGCTCCTCTAAAGCGCTGTATTCAGAGAGCCGCTCTCACCATGATGAGGATGATGATGATGAAGAGTATCGCCGGCAGCTGGCCGACCAAACCCGCAGAGGCTACTACAATCCCCAGAAATACAGCGACACTGAACTCTAACACCCAGCGTCCCACAAACACTCACAGCAGAACAAGCCGAGTCTCTTCACCGAGGTCCGTCTGTGTCGGGATGTTTCCTGTGCATGTCATTATAAACGAAATCAGTGTGTTTCTAGTAGTTGTGTGAGTAAGAGGGACTATCGTGAACCACAGATAAAGCACAAACACACATGCAGTATAAACACGCCATTTATAAAACAGCATCTTTTTATACCTTCAATGTTTTTATATGAAATTTCAGTATATATTTCTTGTTTTTTTTTTTTGTTCTTTCAGACTGTTTGTACGTCTTTAGTTTTGATTTCTCCCACAAGGCCATGCATCTGTTTCTGCTGAAAGCTACTAGATGGAGTTCACGTTACACACTCCTCATTTACACTACATAAACCAAAGTGAAAGTGGGTTAAATGTTATTCTCCAAAATATTTGCTGAAGTGCCTTAATGTCATCGATCAATCATGTATTAACTTATGCTTAGCAAATGCTTGCTGCATATACACTACTATGATATAATTGTTAAAAACGGGCTTCTGATATAATGTCACATCAGTTTTTATGTTGATTCTCTCAGATCATGTGTCTGTGACCAGTGCTTTGGGTTTAACCACTAATAAAACAAGAGTTGTGGGATTTTTACATTTTAAAGACAAATAAATAAACCTGACTTTTAATGTTGTTACTTTGCTTGTCGTTGTTCATGCTTTCCTCACTATTGCTATTAAAAACGCAAACCATATGTAGAGCAGAATTTAACAGATTCTGAATTGTTGGGTATGTTTATATCTTTATTATTTATAGTAATTAACATTGTGCTATTATATTTATGTACAAAAGCTCTGCAATCTAAATGGTTGCAAATGTGTGCTACTGTGCAAATGTTTTTTTAAATAATGCTTTTTATTTAGCAATGGTGCATTAAATCTATAGAATATTGAAGACTTCCATTGTTATTGTTTTTTAATTCTCACGATTTCTACGTAAATAGTAAGCAGCACAAATGTTATAAACATTAATCATAAATATTTATGGGAATGATCAGAATGATTTCTGAAGGATCATGTGACACTGAAGATTGAAGTAACGATGTTGAAATCTCATCTTTGATCACAGAAATCAATTTCATTTTAGAATACATTCACATAGAAATCAGTTACTTGAAATTGTAATAATATTTACACATTATTTTATTGTATTTTTAATTAAATAGATGGTGGTTTTGTGAGCATAAGACTAAACTGCAGCATATTTTTCAGCTTTTTGAAATGTCCAATTGTTTAAAATTCTACTAGTTTACTACGTTACATAAGTTACTCTACGCATGAATGCTGCTGTTATTTATTAAAGAATTAACCAGAAAATAAATAAAAGTACAGTCAGACTAATCTTGGGTGAAAAAGTAACCACCTATCAACCACATAGAAAACACATGATATAAATGTGAACTATAGAAAATGCACATTTTTAATGAAAACAAAGCAACTTAAATATTTAGTTAATTGACTCCTTTACTTTGAGTTGCTTGATGAGAAGAGTACAGCTCATACATCAGATCTGTGTCAATAACAGCTCGATTCCAATGTTCCTGTGTTACTGTGCTCAGTGATCTCTGTGACGGTTTAGGTCCAGTCGTGTGTCGAGCACATGATCGATCTGCATTCACTTCTCTTTGCTTCTAATGCCAGGCCTTCAGAGATCCGGCAGACCAGAGAGATTAAGGCAGGTCACATGGTGCACTAATGGAATAATGAATACATACATACATCCAGTTAAATAAATCTGTAAACCGTTATATTAATCTTCCAATAAGTAGTAACTCTGGATCAGCTCATGCGGAGGGGAGGGTGTTGTAGCCCTGCAGAGTGTCAGATGTAGACGGGTTGTTCCTGGGCCGTGAGCAGGCGGTACATGGCTGCAGGCATAGTCTTCATATGGATCTGACAAAAACAACATATTGCAGTATTCACCTTTACTGGATATCCATTCATGTGCTGTATTTTTATGATTATCGGAGTACTGAGCCATTAGCTTAGCACCATGCTAACTTCAAAGCTGTAAACAGCCGTGTTATTATAGTAAACCAAGGCTGCGTTTACACAACACCATTTTTATTTAAAAAAACGTTAAACTGTTTATGCGTTTTGGCCATTCATTTACACGACAATGGTGTTTTGGGGGCTTGAAAACACAAACTTTTTAAAACAGGTTTCAAAGTGCACGTTTTTGAAAACAATACTGCTATCATCTCCGTGTGAACTAGAAAAAAACACAAATTTGTGAAAACGTTGACGTCATGCGTGTATGTATTACATGTTCAGTCTATAAGTTTGCGCGCAGATGCGTGTTGTTCCTTTACAAAGTGACGTCGCCATGAATAATACAGCTTTTTTTAGTTGTTTTCACAGATCTGTATGAAAGAGATCATTTTGACAACACTGTCGTTTGTACACGAAACTCTTTTTTTTTTAAACGCAAAGAAAAATCTTTTCTGTTTCAGTACATTGTTGTGTTAACGCCTAAAACCATATATATATATATATATAGTTACTGGAAATAAAATGCATTTTAACTAATTAAATAAAATCTAAAAACTTATTTTATTTGATCTAGTTGCCAGAGCAACATTTCTCATTTTAAAATGATTAAAAGCTATAGACATTTTTTTAAAACTACTAAAAATGACATAAATTCCACAAAAGTACTAAAACTTTATAATTAAAATGGAAAATATACTAATATAAATTATTCAAAATACTAAAAAAAACTCAAATAGTATTTCAATGTATTGCATCAATTTTCTCAAAAAAGCGAAAATATATTTTTAAATTATATAATGCATGTTGTCTGTGGTAAAATCACTATAACGCACAGCCTCAGGAGATGCACTGCTGTTATAAAATGGCAGTAATAGCAATATGATGAAAGCCAACCAATATGCCATATATTTTGAAATGTATTAATAATCAGAATAAAGTCTCTGCCATACGTGTTCATCAGCAATTTACAGTTGCCAAGCAACATAGCAACTAAACTGTATATACAACATGCACATTTATACGGAGTATGAGTCACAGATATGTGTTCATCGTGGCTCATCCAATCAGAATTTAAGAGCTGAAACTATTGAAAATCAGATTTAATAAAATCATGATCTCACACTTGAAAACGTACATTAATAAAATCTAATAAAACTAAAAGAAAAATGTATTTATAAAGCTGACTTACAAAGTAAAAAGTAATAAGAATCAGCATTTGACGAATTATTTTTACTTCAAGAATTTTTAGAAATAGTAAAACATTTCCTTAATTTTGCAAGACTTCAGACTTCTGAATTAGACTACTGAATTATGGCTGATATTAAAGGGATAGTTCACCCAAAAATGAAAATTCAAAACCCGTAAGAGCAGAAACATAGCAAGTGCATCGGTAAAATAATCCATGTGGCATCAGGGGTTCAGCCGTAATTTTACGAAGCTACGAGAATACTTTTTGTGCGCCACGCGGATATGTTTTCTACGTTGTACTTACGCTTCGATCTGAACATAAACAACGTATCCACGTGGCACAGCTGACACAGAACAGCATACGTTGTTTACGTTCAGTGGATACTCTCAAAAATGGCGCCAGGGTGACGCGGAGTAGACAAATTGTTGAATAAAGTCGTTATTTTTATTTCTTTTTTTTCGGACAAAAAGTATTCTCGTAGCTTCGTAAAATTACGGTTGAACCCCTGATGTCACATGGATTATTTTACCGATCTCCTTGCTATGTTTCTGGACCTTGATCGTGGTAGTGACCTTGCTGTCTATGGGAGGGTCAGAGAGCTCTCAGAATTCATCAAAAATATCTTAATTTGTGTTCTGAAGATGAACGAAGCTCTTACGGGTTTGGAACGACATGAGGGTGAGTAATTAATGACAGAATTTTCATTCTGTGTGAACTATCCCTTCAATAATGTTTTCATCTGATTTATTTCATTGAAGCAATTTGTGATTTAATCGTGTGGCTGAAGTGATTCTCCAAACGAGCCGAGGCGGTGGTTTACCTCTCCTACAGCGTTTGACAGGATGTGAACGATCTTCTCGTGAGCTGTGGCCACCACGCTCTGACCGCTGATCTCGATGATACGATGGCCGACGCGGACGCCTCCTCTCTCGGCGATCCCCCCTCGCATCAGACTGCAGATCTGAACAAAACACAAGCTCTGTCAGGCAGCAGCTGCTGCAGTAAAATATCACACGCTTCTCATGTTTTACTGTGAACACCCACAATGCCATTCTGCACACTGAAACCCAGCTGATAGCGCAGGTCTGGTCTGCGAATGAGCACCATGGTCACCGGAGGACATCTGACGATGTTCATCTTGATCCTGGATTGAGCCTTGAGCCCCTGAACACACAACAGCATTTGTGGAAAAAATCAATCCCAGAATGCACGCTGACCTACTGTAAATGACAAAAATCTATCCAAGATAGCAGAATACAGTCCATTTAAGTTCAGCTTATAAAAAATGTGATTATTTGTGTGTGCTATGTATTTTTATGATTATTAGAGTACTGATTCGTATGGCAATATCAAACTCCTCTGGAATCATGTTGAAATGGCTAAAGCAAAAAAATTTATTATTTGTGTGTGCTATGTATTTTTATGATTATTAGAGTACTGATTCGTATGGCAATATCAAACTCCTCTGGAATCATGTTGAAATGGCTAAAGCTTAAGCTAAAGGCTACAATGCTTGCAGATGTAATAAAAGATCAGAAATGTAAACGACAGTAAAAGAAAGTCCTACTTTAATGATGCTCTGGCACGTGGAGAGCGGCAGGCCCACCAGACTGGTGCCGTTGACGGTCATGATCTGATCGCCGATGTTCAGTCTTCCAGACTTGGCCGCGGGTCCGCCGTGCATCAGGCTGGCGATGATGACCGTGGGGAGGATGGAGCCCCAGCCGGACTCCACGATTACCACACCCAGAATCTCCCCTTTCTGCTTCTCGATGTACACCTGACACAAATACTGCTCACTGAACATACTCCAGCAGTGACTTTATTTAGTGAAAGTCCTACGGCTGCTGAAGAATGTATAGAAGATGATCAAGTCATTTGTGTCCCAATGACTCTTTATATAATTACAGGTAAAAGCGTAAATAATTAACTTAGTCATATTACTTAATAGTTTTAACGCTGTTAGTGTGCATGGCAAAATTAATTTTAATGTAATCCAATCCTTTTATTTTAAAATGTTTGTTTGTCTTTACCAAATCTGCCAATTTGCAGCATGGTTACCACTGCAAAAAGTCTAATTCTACCTACGTTTTGTTTTTGTCAAAATTAAAATAAAATCTATAAATGCATATTTTTTTTTTTATCTAAAAATGTCATGCATATTATGGGAAAATGTAGCATGTGTTTTTGTTTCTGTTGTGCCATACACATTTCCACCTTAAGAATATAATGGTTTGATATTCCTGGGATCATATTTGAAACAGTGACTTTTTTACCATGCTTCAATTAGTTTTTCTCTTGTTATGCTTAAATTGGGCTTTACATTTTCCAAAGCTTCATTTCTTATTTCAATTCTGATTTATGAACAAAAAATATATACTGATTTTTTTTTTCCTTGGGAAACATTTTGACTGAGTAATATGTCTTTAAAAGGATTTACTAACAGCTTGCACCAGCGCAAACCATCTTTTGGTGTTAAAATAGTACTGTCAGGATTTAACTAAAGACACGCAGTGATGAATTAGCGCTGAAAAGGCGTGAACACAGTTAGTTTTGTGCCTGACCTTTTTGAATATGCATTTGTTTCCCTTTCAGCGCACAATTTATGGGAGGAGAGTATTTAAACGAATCATGCAACGCGATTTACTACGATTTAAAGCTCGTCAAATTACTGGTATTTGTGGCATTATTTAACGGCAAAAAAGCATGTCTTAAAGCAGGAGGTCATTTGCGCTGCTCTTGGTAGATTGCGTTGGTCATTATGAAATGAACCTGTGTTCTTTAATGTGTGCATTGTTAGTAAATCACATGCAGAATTTTCCCCTCCCGTCGGCGCTTATGAAATTGTGCTCTAACGCTAATTTGTCCTGTTTAGTAAATCTGGCCCGTAGCGTGATATTTCCTATCTTAGCCATTTTAGAACTAATTGAACGTTTGTCAGTGCAAATGGAAATCTAATCTTAATGAATTTAAGTATATAAATTTCAAACTTCAAATTTCAATGCATATGATCTTCAAACAGGGTTGAAACATTTTAGTTTAGTTTGGCTTAGCAACAAATAAATACTTTAACTGTTGCTACTTTGCTGGGCTGTACACACATATTTAAAACTGCCATAATAGTCTTTTTGGGAATAAAGATTTAGCCATTGGAAAACCCAGAAAGAAAATGGAAAAACGGAATTGAATTTCTCAGCTATAGTCACTTTATGGCAACTGGTTAACTTACATCTCTGCAGTTTTCAGACTTGGAGAAGTGAATGAGGTCGTCGTTGTACATGTCCTGAGTGTTGAGCAGGTCGCTGTACTCTCTCTGGCTCAGGTCCTCTGGATCGATGCCATTGGCTCTCAGAAACTCCTGATACGCAACGCTGAAGGCCTGACCGATGGACTGAGCAATCAGCTGAGCCTGGCAGAGAGAAACAATGAAGGAAATACAGGAAACATCAAGAATTTGCATTCTTGCATGAAGTGCATGGTGTAAGAGTTCATACGCGTACATCTTCTGACTCAAACACGTGGCAGATCATCTTGTACTGGCGGCAGTCGTCCCGCGCTGGGTTTGTGTGCTGCGTCTCTGCAGCGTCTAGGTTCTCCTGTGCGCTCTGAGAGCGAATCATCTTCCTGCGAGCCATCAGCACAACCATGTTCCCGATGTCAGCGATGTACGAGATGGTCCTCAGCGGATCGTCCATCATGGTGTCCTGCCAAGATAAAGACAGTCAGCTTGGTTTTTTTAAGTGCCAATCATTTAATCGAATGTTTTGGGGGGTTACTCCTGTAATTACATATAGTAATTCAGTATTCATCCTGGCTTCATATGGTTTTGAAAAATGTCAATCATTTTTAAAAAATTGTTTTTAATTACATTTTTAAATGTAACATGTATTTCTTTTCTTTTTTTACACGAATATCATGAAAATGATCATTTTGGCCAGTTGCATCATAACATTTCACAACGTGAACAAACCTTGCCATGTCATGAAAAGGTAAAGATATTTGATATTTTAGAGAATTGTTGATGCTGACATGCGTTCATGATGAGGGTCTGCAGAAGTCCCTCTCTATGACATCACTTCCTGTTTTTTTCTGCATTTTTTGTTGCATCACATGACTTGGCAGTCTCTAAGCAGTGAAGCAGTGTTTGGTTTTATAAATAAGAATAAAAGATTACTAATCTTACAAACTACTAATTTTTACTTTTTATTCTTTTAATCAATTTATTTTTTCTTCATTATGATATCAGGACATTTGTATCACCCTGACATTCTTAACTTAATTCTCCAATGAAAATGTTGGCATGTTATATATATATATATATACTGTATATATATATATAATATGAAGAGTTCATTTGCAAAAATGTTCAAAAATCATGTTTTTTCATTGTGCATTCAAATTAAAAATAAAAAAAATGACAAAACAAATACAGGTAACTAACAAAATGACAACACAACATGACAACATATTATAAAACAAGATTTTTATCTATTTTTGCAAATAAACTCTTCATATATATATATATATATACATACATACATACATACATACTGTATAATAATCAAAAAACATGTTTGTGTATCTTAAGCTAAAGTACAAAATACTTATATCATATTTTAAATAGTATTTCAAACAATGAATTTTATTCTTTCTATCAAATGTTCTTCATTATGATATCAGGACACTGGTTTCACCCCAACATTTTTGACTTAATTCTCCAATAAAAATATAAAAATAGATTTGTGTTCAGAAATCTTGAAATGAAAATTGAAATGTAAGAAACATGCAGTAGTGAGTCGCTTTACATGATGTCGGTCAGACGGTCGAAGTGGGCAGTTCTGCATCTACAGTGACAAGCCTGTCCAGCACAAGACATCTGAAGCTGTTCAACAGCAAATTCAAAGTGAGACGAGCATGAAAGTGATTCAAAGAGTGTTGTGCACCTGTGTGTAAGCGCTGAGCACTTTGATCCTCTGCGTCGATATGAAGAGGTCCACTTCTGTGCTGGCCGGCGGCCCACTCTCACTGCCCTGCTGATACTGTAGAGGAAGACACACAGTTATTCCTCTTAAAATAGCACATCACTTCCTGTACTAGCATATACACTAGTCTCCCATAGAAGAGATGCTGTTAGATTTGAATCCCTTGCTACATGTAATCATTAAAATGCCTGTCAATAGAAAAAGAACAGCAAAAAATACATAATACTGCAAATACCAAACTTACTTAAGACCCGCATGAATACAGGAACAAATAGCATACCTTATTTCTGATTTTGGCCTGTGTCTGGGCTGTCTGCTCGACAAGGGACAAATAAAAACAGAGAACGTTCAAATAAAGCCTACAAGCATAAAAGGGCATGGTGGGCGTCTCAGACACAGCGCGATTGGTTTGGAGATGAAGGATACGCCCAGATGAAATAAAACAGGATCATTTGGCTGAAGGGGAGGGTGGGATGTTGGTATAGTGATAGGCTGAAGCTTTGTGGGAAACACTATCAAAATTTGGGCTGTGATCAGAATGACATCAGCAGCCCCAGAGACTAAACCTGACTCTCAGAATCAACTAACTGTCACTCAGATTTGTTTGTTAGCACATGGATGCTAGATATTCAGAGATGTTTGTGACATGCTTTTCACCCATAGCCTCACATAACCTTAGATGAATCATGATGTTACTGACTGTGTGAGGTGTTGGTGTGTACGTGTTTGAGCACGCTGTAAAATCACAGCAGACAGGGACATCCGTCAGGGACGTCCCTGCTCTATATATACGGGTGTGCTGCTCACCCGGACGCGGCTCATGGCCTCCTGGGCCTGCTGCATGCGGGCGCTCTTCGTGGGCGTCCTCTCTGACAGCAGCTGGGTGGAACCCAGGTAGTTTGCAGCAAATATGATGCCGTCAATCAAGTCCTCAGGGTCACACGGGCCAGGAACTGAGGACACAAGCAGACCATAAATATAGCAGCACATTAAACCTGTTATTGTGCATTATTTTTAGGTTTCAAATCAGTGAAGCGCTCTGAATGTGTTTGTAATTCTCATTCTTACATGACTCAAAATCTCAGTTCTGGTATCAGTATAATATTTTCAGGGTTTTTTTCATCAGAAAAAAGGCAAAACAACAAATATATTGTGTTTACATTTTTTTTTTAGCATTGAAAGAATACTTTTTGAATAATGGTAATGAGAATCCAAGGGAAAATGTGCTGGTCGTGAAAATGTATCATATACATGCACATATTAAGTTATAAAATATAATATTATGTCTATAAAAAAAACAATACTTATATATAAAATAAATATGTATCTGTTTTAAATTCTATTTATAGTATGTAAATCATATTTAAAATAGTATTTAAAATAATATGTATTCATTTGTGTTTCATTTTGAGGTCAAATATAACCTGGACATATTTTTGCCAGGCTTTGTGACACAAATTTACACATTTGCATAGTTATTATAACCTTAAATACATTTAAATATAGTTGTGAAGATGGATTACAATCTTACAAGATTATTCAGGATAATACATTCCTTATGAATACTTATGAATCATAATAGTCTTAAAAACAAAAATGTTTGCATATATTCAGATGTAATATAAAACAACTTCTTAAAGTATATAAAATAATCATTCAAATACTTTTTATTCATAATTTTCCCTAGTAAAAAAGTAATAGATTTAAAAGACATTTATTTCATACTAAGTAGAGTTCAAATCTATTAACATATTTACAGACATACTGTATCGCTCGAGACTTACTGATGTAAAAATTATAATTAAAGTTCATTTGGAGTACTACTTGTGCACAATGCACATTTCTTAATATTAATGTCATTATTGATGAGAACTGTATGATCTTCAGTCTTTAAATGCAAGATATTTAAAGTAAATCTGAAGTACACTTGCAATAGTTCCACTTTAGCACAAATATACTTCAGTATTTCTATAGTTGGACTTCAGCGCTACTTCCACACAATTAAAATATATTAGGTACAAAATTAGTTGTTCCAATTTAGCAGACTTTAAGTAAATCAGTTTAATATACTAAAAGTACAACTTTATTTTTATTAAGCACAAAAAGATGTAAATGTATTTGTAGTGTACTTAGCATGAAACAAATGTATTTCAAATACATTTTAGTATATTTATTTTTCACTAGGGTATTAATATTTATAAATAATATACCTGGGCATATTTTTGACAAGCATTGTGACAATGTGAGATTTACATGGAACTGAAATCTAAATATATTTGTATAGATGTAAAGATGGCTTACAATGTTACAAGTTTACGCAGGATAATGAATTATTTGACCAGTATAATAAGAGCCTGCTTTCTTTAACCTTACCTTTAACATATGCAGGGAAAGAGGCCAAATTCTTCCTAGTCTGCAAACCAAAAACACAGTATTACTACAATTCACAGTAAAATTGTAAAAAAATATGGATAAAGATTACATCATAAATATGTCAACTGCAGTCGAATATGATAATTCACCTCTTCACTCGGCACGCTGGGACTGACGTCTACATCCTGGTCCTGAAGATGAACTCCAGAGGATTCTGCTCCCAAAGGAAGTTCAGCATCTTGAATTCGAGCCTGTAAAAATGAAGGCAACCGCTGCTAGTAAACAATATTAAAAAGCTGCATTTTCACCACACTTGTTCTTCTTAAAAATTTCAGTGTAAATGCATGATTTGAATCACTTGATAAATTGACGTTTAATCTAATTTACAGTAGAAATTATAAATTGCAAATATCAAATTATATCTAAAATGATATATTCCATGGTTTCTGTTCCTACTGTACACCTTATGTTGACTGAATAAGTTCAATGACTTTTCCTGTCGTTCATGATTAGTGTATAAAGATATGAATAAGGTTAAGAGTATGATTTTAAAAATTATAGCAATTTCACTCATTTCTAGTAGCTTAAATATTTTTACTAGTGCTGTCAAACCGCGATTAATCGCATCCAAAATAAAAGTTTTTGTTTACATAATATATGAGTGTGTACTGTGTTTATTTATTATGTATATATAAATACAAACACATGCATGTATATATTTAAGAAAAATAGGCTGTTTATATATTAAATATTAGTGCTGTCAAAAGATTAATCGCATCCAAAATAAGTTTTTGTTTACACAATATGTGTGTGATCTGTGTATATTTATTACGTATATATAAATACAAACAAACAAATGTACATATTTAAGAAAAATATGTTATGTTTATATATTAAATATATTTATATATAATATAAAATATAAGAAAATAAATATATAAATGTATATGCATGTAAATATTTCCAAAATGTATACTGTATGTGTGTGTGTGTTTATATATACATAATAAATAAACACAGTACACACTCATATATTATGTAAACAAAAACCTTTATTTTGGATGTGATTAATCGCGATTAATCGTTTGACAGCACTATTAAATATATTCATATATAATATAAAATATAAATATATACATGTAAATATTTTCTAAATATATACTGTATGTTTGTGTACCTCTATATGCATAATGAATATACACAGTACACACACATATATTATGTAAACAAAAACTTTTATTTTGGATGCGATTAATCGTTTGACAGCACTAATTTCTACATGAAGATAAGCATAACTCCATGTCTTTTCAAGGCATGGAAATGCAGAAAAATGTGTTTTTTACAAATTGTCCAAGGCTGCAGGAAACCTGTTGAAAAATTTTTTCTTTAGCATATTTGCCTAAAAACTCATTTACTTCATGTCTGTGCTTATAGAATTGAAAAAAAACCTACAAAACCTTTGGTGTCATTCTGCAAAAATTTCAACTTGTGGCCTATTTAAAATAAACTTTCACATGGAACCTCACCTTAAGGAATTACAGTAATTATGCCGGACAGCTCACTCACCGCATACTGTGGAGAAGACAGCGATAGCTGACATGCAGACTGTGGATGTGAGGGAATCGGAGGCTGTAGCTGAGGATGGTTCTCCTCAACAGGGCTCAAATCCTGTCTCATCACCCACACGGGCTCTGTGATCTTATCAGGCGTGTAGGGCGAGCGCACCGTCTTGGTCTTCACCTCCTCGATAGCGTCCTTAATATCCTTGATGGCCAACGAGACAGCATCTCCTGTAGCTCTGCAAGACTCTGTTATCTGATCCTGGGCTGGAGTGGACGACTTGTCAGATCTTTCCACAACTTCTACCTGCAAATCAGGTGAAAGCTGAGCAGTTTCTGAAGTCAGGAGATGAAAGGCTTCTTGAGAAAGGCTAGTCGAGCTTGACGTCTTCCTGACCTGGGCTCTGACTCTCCCTGAGCTTTCGGCTTCATCTCCTGACTGTTCATCGTAGTGGTGCAGCCTGGAGCCCACTGAACTAAGCTGACCGATGTCTTCCTGAGAGTCGCACTCATCCGTAGTCACACTCTGGTTCCTCTCGTGCATTTGAGGTCCCTCAAGGACTGGATTAGGATCTGTTAGGTATGATTGTGTCAGATAATCTGGGCTTAGTTGTGGGTAAGAATCAGAGCAGGCTTCAGGACTAGAGTCTGAGAGATCCTCTTGATGGTCTTCAACATGGGACAAGGTACTCTCAAACCCTTTATCCTTGTTTGTTTGAGCGTAACCGATGTTAAAATGAGGAGGGTATGAGTTTGGGTCTGAATTGTAGCTTCGAAGAGTCTCAGGGAAGGTTTGTGGAGACTGGAAAAAAGGTTTGTTCATCATCTGGTGAGGAGATGTGGCGAATGGTGGAACGTCTACTCTTAGCGGACTGGTTCTTTTACTTTCAGGATGACTTTTTGAAGCAATCTTAGGAGAAGCATAGTCCTGCTCAGGAGTTTCTTTGAAATAGTCTTTTTCTTGGTTCTCTTTCGCCAGTTCCTCTTCGCCAAATGTTGATTCTTCACTTTGAACCTTCTCCTCCAACTGTTCCATTGAAGACTCTGGATCACGATCAACTTGTGTATCAGATGAATGGGACAGATCTGGACTGTTTCCATCCAGTCTATCAATGATTGATTCATCCTGAGGAGGAGGAGTCAGCCGTTCTTGGGAGGAATCTTCTGGAGATAATGGCTCTGAAGCTTGCTCTTTTGGAGGAGTTTTGACCACCTCTTCTTCTTCTTTGTGCTGTTGTCTATATCTGGGCTGATGGAGTCTCTCTCCACTTTGATGGTGTCTTGACGCCCCCGGTTTGGGCTGTTGGCCAGCTCTAGTTGATGTATCTCCGCTCTCAGCCCGCCTGCGTTGTGCTTGACCGGGAGTATGCCGCCTACGGTGACGCGGTGGACCTCGGCTAGATCCAGACGTGTGCTGGTTGGCTTGGTGGTGACAGTGTTGATGGTGGTGGCCTTGGCCTTCTGCATCCGGATTGTGAAGCTGGCATGGTCTCCATCTGGGTCGACCTCCCTCTAGAGGTGTCCCATTGGGCTGCTTGCTGCGATGAGGGGGAGGACCTCTGAGACCCGCCTCCTCTGGCTCCTCCCTATGGCTCATGGCTCCGCCCACTCACTGCTCATCGCCTGAATGACAGCCAGAAATCATAAAGGTAGTATATCCAACAATATATATGGGAAAACATGTTATGGGAAGCAGATAAACTGTAAAATGTCCAAAAAAGCATACAGTCAAAGCAAAATTTATTCAGACACCTTCAACATTTCTCACATTATCACAGTTTATTCGCTATAGTTTAGATATATTAAAAAGCTGCATTTTCACCACACTTGTTCTTCTTAAAAATTTCAGTGTAAATGCATGATTTGAATCACTTGATAAATTGACGTTTAATCTAATTTACAGTAGAAATTATAAATTGCAAATATCAAATTATATCTAAAATTATATATTCCATGGTTTCTGTTCCTACTGTACACCTTATGTTGACTGAATAAATTCAATGACTTTTCCTGTCGTTCATGATTAGTGTATAAAGATATGAATAAGGTTAAGAGTATGATTTTAAAAAATTATAGCAATTTCACTCATTTCTAGTAGCTTAAATATTTTTACTAGAAAATTAATCTTGACAATGTCAGATAACTTTGATAGAAAGATATGTAATGAATTAGGCTGAATAGCTGTCAGCTGT
This sequence comes from Sinocyclocheilus grahami, assembly GCF_001515645.1. NCBI lineage: Eukaryota > Metazoa > Chordata > Actinopteri > Cypriniformes > Cyprinidae > Sinocyclocheilus > Sinocyclocheilus grahami. The sequence continues at coordinate 675,374 of NW_015505834.1, forward strand.
AAAATTTAAGTACACAATTAGATAATACCAATTTAGGTCTACCAATTACCAAGCGTGTACCAACAATAGTGTCTGAATAATTTGTCACAGTTTACTTTATTTTGCTATCCTCACTTACATAAATTAACTATAGTGTCCTGCACCCACTAATAAAAAAAATATCAAAACATTATATCTGGTGTCTGAATAATTTTTGGTTCGACTGTATTAATATGATGATCTAACAGATATAAATGTAACTATAAATGCACTTAATGTCTAAACAAGCTATGTGACTCTTATATGTGTCTGTGTAATGACAGAGTAACACATTGTATTTGTGTTTCTGCGCAGAGACGTGGTTTATGGCAGTGGCGCTGTCACAGATGGCCTCACCGTGGGCAGCCCTCATGCTCTATACTCCACCGGTCCTGGAGTTCAGCAGATTCATCTGTCAAACCTCCCATAAAACCCAAAGCAGGGGGCTTAACTCACTATTTAAACAGAGATCTTCACTTTCACCATGCAACCTCTTTGTATTGTTTACAACTGAGAGCATGCATGCATATTAGAGTCACTCTGCAGTTCCGGAGGCAGGTGGTGCCAATCACTTTCTGATGGCAAAAAGTTAAACTACAATATACACTAATACAAAAAAAAGGGGGAAAAAAGAGAGGGAAAAAAATTATTCAATTTGTTAGTGATACCAGCCAGAGGTAAATGTATTTTTATTATTATTTTACATTCTATTTAGTATAACTGTGTATGAAATGACAAAGAATATCAATTTAACAATGTTACTGTAAATAATAGTACAAACAATAACATATTAAAATTAAATCACAGCGGGTACAGTAAAGCATGAGTTTCATCTAAAAAAATTGAATGCAAGTCCTGCTTCGATTGTAAATCCTGTTGTGGTTAAAAAAAACAAAACTTGACAGCTGGTTATAGCTGTGGCTAGAAAGTCACCGTTATGGGGCAAGGTTTGGTGCCTGTATATTTTACAGTGCATATCTGATATCAGTAAGCCTTACCTTAAAACAGACTGAACTAGGCTACCTCAACAATACAGGTGGGTAAAACAAAAGGCCACGTTTGAATTCAAATGAACCAAAACTGACCTTGAACCATAGCTAATAAATAAACGTAAAAATAAAGATGACAGAAGGATGAATTAAACAATTGAAATGTAAAACAAAACACCATAAACGAAACGTAAATATAAAATATCATCAAATGTGATGCATCAGGTGAGGAATTTTGGAAACCTTTCACTAATATCACTGTAAATTATAAGGTAGCCTGTATTTTGTTTACAATATTTTAAAATACATGTACATCTTGCTGAATGTATAGATATTCATCATAAATTAAAAGGGTGTTTTTTCCCCCAATAGCAGTGAATAGTAACATAAGATTACATATAATGTTCAGTCAAATCTATCATTATTGTTTCACTGCATATGTTCAAAAAACAGGTAGGCATTTTTACATCAGCATTACAAACATTTAGCCTCTTACTCCTCTTAATATCAGAGAAATCCTCATTGCTTGTATTGTATCTGACCAAATGTGACTATTGAGGATGTATGTATTCACTGCTGCAGTCACGTACAGGTAGACACACACCGCTAACCATCTGCACATCTCGGCGCCTCGAACATTAACAACTACTCGCATCTTCAATTAAACACAATACAACGCCAAAATGTGATGTACCGGTGCAATCTGGAAACTTTCCCCCGGTGATATAAATTAAAAGCGTGTTATTAGGTACCGTAAGGGGCCTGCGCAGAGGCACACACATCCCTCTCCAGCGAGTTCATCAGCAGGTGCAGCTCCTGAAGCACGACACAAAACAGCTGCGCACAGCTTCAGCGTTACACTCACCTGTCATGAACACAAGCTCTTCTTCATCACGTTCTTATCAACGCACTGGGATTAAGCGGTGGCTCTCAGACCCCTCCTTCGGCACACAGAGCGGATTACACGGCAGTAAATACCCTCCCTGCCCCCAAACCATCCCGCAACGCATCACTCCATCTGTCTTGTGCTTTAGAGTCAGTGACACTCCCTTTGCACATATTAATACGTTCAGAGGTTATTTTCTCTGTAAGAGCTCCAGACTCAGAATGTAATCTTGGGATGTGCGCACTGTTCATCACACTGAGAGACAAACTCAATTAAACCAAGTCAGACTATATTCGGTTGGTCGCTTCGTTTTTATTTCAGTCGCGTCGCGCTGGGTAGCCCCGCCCACAGTGAAAGCTTATTGGTCCAATATGTAAATATCAGTGCTGTCAAACGATTAATCGCGATTAATCGCATCCAAAATAAAAGGTTTTTTTACATAATATATGTGTGTGTACTGTGTATATTTATTATGTATCTATAAATACACACACATACAGCATTATTTTGAAAATATTTACATGTATTTATTTATATAATAATATATAAATATATATTTAATACATAAACTTGACATTATTTTTCTTGTGCTCCAGGGTCACATATATTATGTAATCAAAAACTTTTATTTTGGATGCGATTAATCGCGATTAATCGTTTGACAGCACTAATAAATATGTGAATATGTAAAACACACGATTATTTATAAATTGAGTAAAGAAAAAATTTCAGTTTATATAAAGTATCTAAATATAAATGTATATTAAACCAATAAATTCATATACGTATATTTATTTTTAATGATGTTTTATTCAAAAATGTAGTCTATCGCTTTGCATAATGATTTAAATAAACCTAGGCATCTATATATATGCCCATGTATGCTATTCTGGGAAAGCCTATAAATAATGCCTAAATGTCAGAAAGCAGCAGTATTGAGACCCTTTGGGAACATGCACATCCTTAAATCAATACATGTTTGATAACAATATTATAACAATAATAATAATAATTCTAAATATTTGTTTTCTGTATTTATTCCGTATTTATTTTCTGTCACACAAAGGCTCGTTCTTGTTTTTGTTTAGTATATGGGTTACACTTTATTTCGATAGTCCACTTTAGACATTCTATTAACTACAAGTAACTTTGTAACTACATGTCAACTACATGTCAACTAATTCTCATTAATTTGCAACTACTTGTCTACTAACTCTCAGAGTAGACTGTTAGGGTAGGTTTAGGGTTTGTAGAATAAGTTGACAAAGAAAGTGTTAGAAGATATTAAGCAGACCGTCTACTAATACTCTACTAACTGCTAGTTGACATGTAGTTGCAAAGTTACTTACTGTTAATAGAATGTCTAAAGTGGACTATCGAAATAAAGTGCTACCAGTATATTTTGTATATATCTTTTTAAAAATAGCTTACTCTCTGATATTTTTCTTCAGATATAGTTGCTTTTATAGCCATACTAGCTTCACATGAAGATATGGTTTGCATGAGGAACACAGATAAGTTTGGTTTTCTTTATCATTTACAGTATTTACTTTATTTGACCACAAGTTCAACTCGCACTATTAAAAACACCTGCCTGTTAGCCACGACAGGTCTTGTCACGCTAAAGAGCGTACATTTGCTCAGGTATTTGCTCAAGTATAATGTATCAATAATGTGTATGCAAAGGGAGGAACACAAAACCGGACCTAATTTGAAACAAATGTCAATTCTGAAATCAGCGATTGCGTATTCAGTTTAGTTCCCGGGACTCCCCTGGGGAACTACTTCTTCATGTGGTCAAGAATCCAGCCCTTCCCAATGAGTTTCAGACCCAGCATCAGCCTCCTCTGGCCCAGTGTCACATTCTACACGCATTACATATTGATATCATCTTACCAAACATTGTCCGTTGACCACATTGTGTGACTTCAGCCTGTAATCATTTATGATAGCACATAACATTCAACGGTGTGACTTCATCCCCTAATTGTTTAAGAGTGTGTGCATGATATTTCGAACAACCTAGTATGAGAGCCTGTTCTAGTACACCCCCAAAACAAAATCAAGTCTTTGTAAAAGAGCATGAGAGGACCCCTTTAAGGCATTCTTTTTCTTCTTCAACAAAAAGTAATGACGTATTTCCCTGTGAAATATGTAGAAATCTGGAAGAATTTTCAGGAATCTGTTCTTATGCAAAAAGAACTTCCCAACAAGAACAGTTGTTAACATCAAGAGAAATTAGACATCTACATTAAGTTTTCCTTTGCTTTTGGTGCAATTGGAAATTTCTAATATTTTGTTCTTAAAATTTTAACTTCATCCTTAGAAAAATATTGAAAGATTGAAGTTTCATTTGAAGAAAAAGGATATAATTCCTTTACGAAGACTTCCCGGATTACAATATTGGGTAAATTTAGGTTAGTAAGAGAAACTCCGTTCACCAAAAGCTGAGGAAGACAAGGTGTTAAATACTTTGAGAAAAGTTTGAAGACATATAGATTGTGGGATAGCTTTGATGATGTTATTATACTGTTTTCTGTCAAATAAATCAAATTTGGAACAAAAAGTTTCAAAAGACATAGCTCCGGTATTATCTAATATTTGCATCACAGACCATATTCCTTTCTCCCAACAATATTTGTAGAATAGGGATTTGTTCCTAAATACACCATATCTACAATTCCTTCCACAGGGGAAGTCGTGGCCTAATGGTTAGAGAGTTGGACTCATAACCCAAAGGTTGTGGGTTCGAGTCTCGTACCGGCAGGGATTGTAGGTGGGGGAAGTGAATGTACAGCGCTCTCTCCCACCTTCAATACCACGACTGAGGTGCCCTTGAGCAAGGCACCGAACCCCAACTGCTCCCCGGGCGCCGCAGCATATATGGCTGCCCACTGCTCCGGGTGAGAAAAGTTTGAAGACATATAGATTGTGGGATAGCTTTGATGATGTTATTATACTGTTTTCTGTCAAATAAATCAAATTTGGAACAAAAAGTTTCAAAAGACATAGCTCCGGTATTATCTAATATTTGCATCACAGACCATATTCCTTTCTCCCAACAATATTTGTAGAATAGGGATTTGTTCCTAAATACACCATATCTACAATTCCTTCCACAGGGGAAGTCGTGGCCTAATGGTTAGAGAGTTGGACTCATAACCCAAAGGTTGTGGGTTCGAGTCTCGTACCGGCAGGGATTGTAGGTGGGGGAAGTGAATGTACAGCGCTCTCTCCCACCTTCAATACCACGACTGAGGTGCCCTTGAGCAAGGCACCGAACCCCAACTGCTCCCCGGGCGCCGCAGCATATATGGCTGCCCACTGCTCCGGGTGTGTGTTCACGGTTTGTGTGTGTGTTCACTGCTGTGTGAGTGCACTTTGGATGGGTAAATGCAGAGCACTAATTCCGAGTATGGGTCACCATACTTGGCCACATGTCACGTCACTTCACTTCATAAAGGGACATTATGGGGACTGACATTATGCTTATAGATCATTTCCCAGTAAAGTAAAACTGTTGATGAAACACTGATAACCTAATTTTGTAGAATAGGGATTTGTTCCTAAATACACCATATCTACAATTCCATAAAGGGACATTATGGGGACTGACATTATGCTTATAGATAATTTCCCAGTAAAGTAAAACTGTTGATGAAACACTGATAACCTAACAGGGAGTTTTTAAAGGTCATAATCACATCTAAGAAAAAAAATGTATACCTCCTAATTTCATAAATATTTGGCTGGGGATATGAAACCAAAAACTATTTTCATTTTCAAAAAGGGTCTTAGCCAATGTGTTTTAATACAGTATTCAATGTCAAGGGCTTTTAGTCCTCCTTCTTCATATTCTTTGACCAACATTCATTTTCTAATGTAGTGTGTTTTTCTTTTCCAGATATAATTCAAGTTAGCTTGGTTTATAGCTTTTATTGCATTTAACATGGCGAATACTTTGACAATCAGACTTTATACATATACACTTAGGACTTTGCCTGCAATATACATAATTAAAATAATTTTACAGAAAACTATTATGAGTACAGTTTTTAAGCTCATGAAGTGTACACAATTCAAATCACAAAAACACAATTTATTACTTAATGTGAAAATACTACTAGAAATAATGCTGCCAAAAAAAGTGAGTGGCTATGTTATAATAGGCTTTATCAATTCTGGTGTCAAAGTTGACAGAATATCTATGTCTCATAGGAACTTAAGTAAAACGCAGATGTGCTCACATCACCAACAAATGTTTCAGAACCAGAACACACAGTTCTTACTGGATCCTTGCCTGAATAAAGCGAGACACAAGATATATTTTGCTGCTCCAGATGACACAGTGCCATAGAGTCACAACCCTCTGTCTGATTTCAAGACGTTACACAAATTTGAAGAGAGAAAACAAAGATCTGCTTCATATGGATCTGATCTAAATATCCAGCTCATGAAAGTGATATTGATGCTATGGATTAGCGATATGAGAGTGTGTTTAGCGGTGAAGTGGTAAGGGACGGTAACCTCTGAATCTGGTCAGCATTACTGAAACCCTCTCCTAATTCCCTCCCTTTTTCTTCTCCAGCAGCCCAGACAGAAGGATCACATCTGAGCTTCGGTTATACGCTGCCAGCTTGAAAGAAGAACAAGATGAGAGAATGAAGTCTAGATCTCTAGTTCCAGTGCTAAACCAGGTCTAATTTGATTGATTGGTTGCAGGACAAAACGTAGAAGAGAAGATGCTTCCTTTCTATCTTCTGAGCTTGATTGGTGAGGACTCATTGCAGTTAAGTTGTCTGTGTAGATCATTGCATATGCATAAGTGTGTGTTTCTGCTCTTTTCTCTCAGTGACAGCTAAAGCAGAGCTTCTGCCAGGCTCCTGCAGCTTTCAGGACAGCATATGTGACTATATGTCTGACCCCGACTTTCTCAGCTGGACCCTCGACCCTTCCGGTGAGTTCCAGCAGCCTGTCAATGAATGCATTGCTTTTGAATCATTTGATGCCAAGGTCACCATTAAATGAGTGGATGTCAGAAAACAGATTTTATTCAATTAATAGGAAGAAAAAAACAACAACATAAAAATGCAATTTTAATGCACATCTTCTGTAATGAATATGGTTTTAATTCAATTTTGCTTCAGTATATTTTTGGGTGGCATAAAGTCAAAAATGTTATCATAGTGCATCTGTCCTGATATCATAATGAAGATGGTATTGAGTAGTTTAGCATCATTTTTTTATTATTATTTCTCAGGAAATATATACTGTAGGCAGGCAGTGAAGCAGTTTATGTTAAAATTCTATGAACATTTGAAAAACATTTGCCTCCAAAATCAGTGACAAAAAAAAAGTAATGTGGTGCAACCAATGTGCAGAAACATGTGATGACAAGACAAGGTTAGTGCAGATTGTAAGATTATTATTATGTTATGTTATGTTATGTAATATATGTGACCCTGGGCCACAAAACCAGTCATAAGGGTCAATTTTTCGAAATTGAGATTTATACATCATCTGAAAGCTGAATAAAAACAAGCTTTCCATTGATGTATGGTTTGTTAGGATAGGACAATTATTATTTCTCAGGAAATATATACTGTAGGCAGGCAGTGAAGCAGTTTATGTTCAAATTCTATGAACATTTGAAAAACATTTGCCTCCAAAATCAGTGACAAAAAAAAGTAATGTGGTGCAACCAATGTGCAGAAACATGTGATGACAAGACAAGGTTAGTGCAGATTGTAAGATTATTATTATGTTATGTTATGTTATGTTATATATGTGACCCTGGGCCACAAAACCAGTCATAAGGGTCAATTTTTCGAAATTGAGATTTATACATCATCTGAAAGCTGAATAAAAACAAGCTTTCCATTGATGTATGGTTTGTTAGGATAGGACAATATTTGGCCGAGATACAACTATTTGAAAATCTGGAATCTGAGGGTGCAAAAAAATCTAAATATTGAGGAAATCATCTTTAAAGTTGTCCAAATGAAGTTCTTAGCAATGCATATTACTAAACAAAAATGAAGTTTTGATATATTTACAGTAGGAAATTTACAAAATATCTTCATGGAACATGATCTTTACTTAATATCCTAATGATTTTTGGCATCAAAGAAAAATCTATAATTTTGAGCCGTACAATGTATTTTTGGCTATTGCTACAAATATACCCCAGCGACTTAACACTGCTTTTGTGCTCCAGGGTCACATATATGAATAATTCATTATATTCATAGAAAACACTTTTACTTTAAAAGTATTTGAAAATGTATTTGAAAATAATTATTAAGATGAGTTATCAAGAATGTATGAGTGTGTATTCAAGGTGTAAGAAAAATATGTTATTACGTTTTCGATGGTTGCCCCATATGACATTTTTAGAGGTTTTTAAAGGTTTTTGGATTTATAAAAAAAAAAAAAAAAAAAAAAAAGATAGTTTTTGAAAACCACATAAAAGTCATCATGAATATACAAACACTGCATTTCTAAGCACCTGCCATGTGTTTTAAACAATATATTTATTTATTTTAAGAGTTTTAATTTTCATCTTATTTGTCAGTTGTCATATATAGACTATTTACATTATGGTACTGGACATGTTAAAGGAATAGTTCATTATTTTCATTAATTTCATTACTTTATTTTATTTTTGTGGCGCTGAAAAGGAGAAATTTTGAAGAATCTTTGTGCAGCTCTTTTCCATATAACATAGTTACTCGTATTATATTGCAAATCTTCTAAAGTAAAATATTCTCCCTTTGTGTTCAGAAATTGTTAGACAGGTTTGGAATGACTTGAGTGTGTAAATGATAACAACATTTTATTTTTTGGGTGAACTGTGGCCCTTTAAGGCAACTTTTAAGCTTGTGTTTAAGCTATGTTTCACACAGGTTATTCTGAATGAATGTTGGCACCGCACAGTCCAAACATGGATTTCAGGGTTAAAAAACATGTGAACTGCATGCATCGAATGCCCAGAAAAGTGAAGAAATGGTGTTTACTGAATCCCACATCTGGAAGCCATGGCCTCAATATTAAGGGCATCTGGAGATAGTGAAATAGCACATTATTGGATGGGTGATTCGCTCTGTTTATACGTGGCACGAATCGCAAATGCACAAGCACTGGATTATTTGCTTTTGGTTGAATCTAAAGAGCACAGGAAATTAACAAGGAATGTAAGAATCGAATACAAATGTGGAGACAATGTGATGCCTGGTGAATTATATGCATCTACAGAAAAATGCATTTTAGCACTCAGTCATGAAATAGTTTGATAAGTGATCTGTCACTGCTAAAAACATTTATCTGCCTTCCGATTTATAAAAAAAAAAAAAAAAAAAAAAAAGATAGTTTTTGAAAACCACATAAAAGTCATCATGAATACAAACACTGCATTTCTAAGCACCTGCCATGTGTTTTAAACAATATATTTATTTATTTTAAGAGTTCTCATTTTAATTTTCATCTTATTTGTCAGTTGTCATATATAGGCTATTTACATTATGGTACTGGACATGTTAAAGGAATAGTTCATTATTTTCATTATTTTATTTTTGTGGAGCTGAAAAGGAGAAATTTTGAAGAATCTTTGTGCAGCTCTTTTCCATATAACTCCAGTTCATAGTTACTAAAATATTCTCCCTATGTGTTCAGAAATTGTTAGACAGGTTTGGAATGACTTGAGTGTGTAAATGATAACAACATTTTATTTTTTGGGTGAACTGTGGCCCTTTAAGGCAACTTTTAAGCTTGTGTTTAAGCTATGTTTCACACAGGTTATTCTGAATGAAGGTTGGCACCGTACAGTCCAAACATGGATTTCAGGGTTAAAAAACATGTGAACTGCATGCATCGAACGCCCAGAAAAGTGAAGAAATGGTGTTTACTGAATCCCACATCTGGAAGCCATGGCCTCAATATTAAGGGCATCTGGAGATAGTGAAATAGCACATTATTGGATGGGTGATTCGCTCTGTTTATACGTGGCACGAATCGCAAATGCACAAGCACTGGATTATTTGTTTTTGGTTGAATCTAAAGAGCACAGGAAATTAACAAGGAATGTAAGAATCGAATACAAATGTGGAGACAATGTGATGCCTGGTGAATTATATGCATCTACAGAAAAATGCATTTTAGCACTCAGTCATGAAATGGTTTGATAAGTGATCTGTCACTGCTAAAAACATTTATCTGCCTTCCCAGCTGCACGCACAAACTCTTGCCATGAATGTTGTTTTCCTTCTGCTTCACTCAGGACACTTCATCACCGTCGAAGAGCAAGTCCAGGAGGACCAGGGAAAGGCGCTTCTTTTGGGTCCAGATGTGGAGCAACAGGACTGGAGCTGTTTCAGGATGGTCTATCAGGTCACAGGGAGCGCCTCCCTGCAGGTACAGAAGCGCACAGACGGAGAGAGCTTCGATCAGGTGCTCTGGACGACCCAAAGCCCGTCCGAGAGCTGGCTCATCGCCAGCATTGACCTACAGAACTCCACCGAAATGTTCAAGGTGAGAACGATTTATGCAGTCTGGATTTGCTGATGTGTGTAATGTTAACATGTTATCATGTGACTCCAATGACAAGTTTGTTCTACATCTGTAGATCGTCATTGAAGGCAAACTAGGAGAAGAAAAAGGCAGCAGTGTGTCCATCTTTGAGATCAAGATCTCTGATAAATACTGTATAGGTTAGTGCTCGGGTAACTTGGGCCAAACACCCAGAACAGCTCAGCAGCCTTTCACTTTGTTTGTTTCTTTGTAACACTAATAATGTCATGCCAAATTCAGGGCCAGCCACATGAAAAGAACTGTTAACCACAGAAAACTAAATCGCTGTTCTTTCCCAACAATGTTTGGTTAGCTATTCCTAGGAACCAGCCTGTGTGCACATTCCTGAGGGAAAGAAAATCTGTTAAATGAACCCAGATTTCTGGTTTTCAGTTTTTATGTTCGTCAGAATTTTGCCCAAATGTTATTGGCATTAAGCGGCTTGTAGAGATAGAGAGTTTCAAAAGTAGTGATTTTGATGCAAGCTCATTTTTTCTGATCATGTGACCTCAAAGAGTGTGACTTTGAAGCAGACCATCTGTGTGGCTACACTAACGAGTGGAACAGAGATATGAACTGGCATGTGGGAAGATCAGATGATACTGCTCTGAACGATGGAACAGGTTAGTCTGATCAGCACCTGCTTTGTGATATAATCCAATATGATATGAAAAAAAAGATTTAGCACAAATCTTATAAGACATGAAAGATGTTCTGTAATTTTATTATCGTGTACAATAAAAATACAGAAAAAATTGTATACATTGTGCATTTCATATTAAAATATTTTGTTTATATACTGTATGTATGTATGTATATATATATATATATAGTGTTTCCCCTGCCATTACATTAGGGGGGCGGTCAATTTAATTTAATTTAATTATATTTTCTCTATAGCGCCAGATCACAACAGAAGTCATTTAAAGTTACCTTTACGATAGAACAGGTCTATACCTTGTTCTTTTTTTAAACAAACTAAAAAGCCTTGGTATTTATCTTATTTACACGACGGCATGTCATTTGTAAATATTAAGCCGCAAAACGACTATTTGCGGTGATTTCAGCGTCTGCCGTCTCACTAAATGAGGACATAAATACATGAACAACATCTCCAGAACTGCTCTGAGAGTCACTTCATCAGCATTTGACCGTTTCATCTGAGTAAAACTATCCTCATATCATACACACACACAGAAATGTAAAGTTATTCACGGCAACCTGTCAAAATAAAAGTTTGGTTTAACTTGAAGGCATTGCGGCAGAAATATATTACTATTGTTCAGTAGACTGTACGTAACACTGCTACTACTAAAATTATTAAAACCTTATTTTTAAGGAATAATCATACAATATTTCTTCAATGTTTTAATTGTAATATTAAATGAGCTTTATTTTCCAAAAAGTAACATTTGTTTAATTTTCATTACTTAAATGATAGATTAAATGAATGTTTTATGCCTTAATAATGTAAATACACAACACAGAATTTCTGAGCAAAAAATCATAAGGCTATTGTAAGAATAAACACAACTTGTTTTCAAATAATTAGACATGCTAAAACTTGGTAACAATCAAACATACGGTTGGAAAAAATAAAAACATTTCATAGGGCCCTAAACATTACATTTTTGCTAAACTTTTAATAAATTGATGTTAAATTGTTTGTTTCATTATTTTAATTAATTAGACATGCTTTTTGATGAATACAATTTAATTTAACCATTAAAAAGGAGTCCAGAAAAAAACAAACACAGAACCGGAACTATCTTTTTTTTTAATGTTATAAAATATGAAAAATATTATAATCTATATTATAATCTTGTGCAATACAAAATGTTGTAATTATGCAGTTAAAAAAATCTTTACATTAAGATTTTTTTACATTATTTGCATAATATATATAATACCTGTAACATGTATTATATATAAATATATCATATATAGAAATACATAATACCAAAAAATATATAATTTTATGTTTTTAATTTCATACATATTAAAAGTATTTTATAAGTTGAATAATTTTATACAATTAAAATATATAAAAATGTATCCATTACGCAATTCAACAATTGTATACTAATTTTTTAAATATTATTTGTATAGTAATGTATCTGTATAATGTAAAACATAATATATTAATATCATATATATAAATACATAAAAAAGTTCTACAATGTATATAATGTATGTGATAAATAATATGATACATGATGCACTCATTTACAAAAAAAGTATTTTATTAGTTATAATGTAAAACATATATAATATCTAAATAATATATAATGCAAAAAGTTCTACAATGTATTTAATTTATATATGATAAATAATAATCATTTACAAAAAAAGCATGTTTTATGATGCAAAAAATATCTAAAAAAAAAACATTTTATGACAACAAATAAATATTTTAATATCACGTAATTTTGACAACATTATTGCATGCTTCAGCCAGTCAAATATGAGCAAGCGCCCACTTCTGTTTATACTGTCCTGTTATGTTAAAATCTAGTGTTTTTTATAAAGCCATGGCTGAACAGATTCTGTCAGTGATGCCCTTTTATTGATTCTCACAGGTCAGTACATGTTTGTGGACTCTACTGACACTAAAAGCTTCCAGGAGGTGGCCAAGCTGGTGTCTCCGATGACCACAGTGCCCATGTCGGGCTGCTTGAGCTTCCAGTACCAGCAGTATCACGCCGAGGACCATCTGTTCACCCTCTTCAGCAGGGATCAGGCCGGACAGTATCAGGAGCTGTGGAGAGCCGATCTACCGGAGAACAACAACGTGAACTGGAGTCCAGAAACCAGAGTCTGGATACCTGTGCAGGTGGACCTCAAAGCTCCATATCCAATAGAGGTAAGGACTGACCACCACAAATAAATATCTATTTCAGATACAACCCTACAAGGCACATAAAACTAGCTCTGATAGGCTGTTTTACATACCGGGCAAACAGTCTCTTCCTGTTGAAGTGTGGAGTTCTTGGCCAGAGTAAGCTGCCAGCTGGTAAATATAGACCAGACTGTGTCTGACGGTGTTAGGCAAAAATCTGCAACACTAGGAGCACAAAAAAAGTGTTTTTGTTCTTTTATACACGCTGTACATCAGGGCTGTCCAGTCCTGGTCCTGGAGGGCCATTGTCAATTACCGCATCTGAACTAAAGGTCTTCAGGATTAATTGTCCAGGCAGGCATGCTGGGACAAGTGAAGCTAAACTCTGCAGGACGCTGGCCCTCCAGGACGAGGACTGAACACCCCTGCTGTGCCTGAAGAACGTCACAAGAGAAAAATCTGTGTTTTGAAGAAAGTACCAAGCTAACACACTGTTCTAATAATGTTTCGGACGTGTTTTTCTTGGTTATACGAATGTTAAGGGAACATTTCGTTTTATAATTTTGCATATGTTGTGGAAACGTTCATTTTGAATATTCACTGAATGTTCTGAAAGTCACATTTATAAAATGTTAGATGAATGTCCGTGAACGTTTTTTTTTTGCTAAGTTGTGAGAACATTATTAAAGAGTAACATTATAAACAAATGGATAAATGAATGTTCTATTAACATTCTGTTATCATTCTATTAATGCTACTCGATATCGTTCCAGAACATCAGCCAGAGTTCTGATAATGTTCTCTATTAGCTGGGTAGATTTCAGTCTGCAGTTCTTGTATTGTCTGCTTGTTGCATCCAGATTACATGTAAAACTGTAAGCACTGTGTGTGTGTGTATCGTACAAGATGGTGTTTGAGGTGGCGTTCAACGGTCCACATGGAGGATACGTGATTCTTGATGAGATTTCCTTCTCTCCAGAGTTCTGTAATGCAGGCACAGGTATGTTTGAACAGCTCAAGCCGCCTCAAAGCTCATAACCAATTCCTGTGTGATCAATTCAAAATATGTGTTTTCACAGAGCCAACGTTTGATCCATCTGTTGCGAACTGTGACTTTGAGTCAGGATATTGTCGGTATGTCCAGACACAGATAGACAGTTCACTGTGGAGGAGAGTGTCTATCAGACCCAACATCTACACCACCGGAGACCATACGACAGGAGCAGGTACAGCTGGATGCAATGTACACTACCATTCAGAAGTCTGGGGTCAGTAAGGGGTTTTAAGAAATTAATACTTTCATTCAGGAAGAATGCAATAAATCAAATGTCACATTAAAGGCTTTTATAATGTTACAAAAGAATTGTACTTTAAATAAATGATGTTCTTCTAAACTTTCTATTCGTCAAAGGATCATGAAAAAATGTATCATAGTTTCCAAAAAAAATCAACATAATAATAATAAGCAGAAATGTTTCTTGAGAAGCAAATATTAGCATATTGGAATGATTTCTGAAGAATCATGTGACACTGAAGACTGGAGTAATGATGCTGAAAATTCATTTATAAATAAGAGCAGAAAAGACTTTAAAATGTTTAAAAATTCTACCGACCCCAAAGTTTTACACAGTAGAGTATAAACATATTACTGATTAATAGCCTACATTTGTTGAAGCATGAAATGGTTAAAACTCGTTGTTCTTTCTGAACAGGATCCTTCTTGTTGGCAAACTCTCGCTTCAGTTTACAGTCTGGATACGTCAGCCGTTTGTTCGGCCCGCCGATGCCAGGCAATCAGAAATACTGCCTGAAGTTCTTCTACTCCCTGCGAGGCCTCAGTGGAACAGACCAAGAGTTGTCGGCGTATCTGTATTACAGCGACGGTTCTAAACAGGAACAAATATGGACCCAGAATTATAAGATAAGAAATGTCTGGATTGCAGTTGAACTGACCATTCAAAGTCAGAAAAATGCTCAGGTAAGATGGTTTTATTATTTGTGACCCTGGAGCACAAAACCAGTCTTAAGTCGCTGGGGTATATTTGTAGCAATAGCCAAAAATACATTGTATGGGTCAAAATTATAGATTTTTCTTTTATGCCAAAAATCATTAGGATACTAAGTAAAGATCATGTTTCATGAAGATATTTAGTAAATTTCCTACCGTAAATATATCAAAACTTCATTTTTGATTAGTAATATGCATTGCTAAGAACTTCATTTGGACAACTTTAAAGGGGATTTTCTCAATATTTAGATTTTTTTCAAATAGTTGTATCTCGGCCAAATATTGTCCTATCCTAACAAACCATACATCAATGGAAAGCTTATTCATCTTTCAGATGATGTATACATGTCAATATAAAGTGGTGCATTGAAGTCCTCCTGGGAAGTTCATATTTACGTATTTACATTATAATTCTAACCATTAAAACTTTGCCTGCCATACCTTTGCTTACCAACAGCATGTGGCAAATCATGGTTTACAGCTGCAAACTGAAGTCTATTGGCCGTCTCAGTTTCAAAAGGAAATTTCACAGACTGAGACTCTACTCTCAGATGACTTCCATTTATCTGGACATAATCCTGGCCTGCTGCTCTCACATCTGTTAGCAAGACATGGGTTTATGTATCACATGACTTTTATTACAGTAAGGTCCAGATTTAGAGAAATAAATGTTTATAACATCTGGAAATATAAGACGGTCTGAGGATCATTCATACTTTAAATCCACAGAACCATACATGAGTTTTACTTTTTTAAATATTAGAGTATACACTGACTTTCTTTTCTGATCTGTCATTAAGTTAGCATGAGAAAGCCAAGCTTTAAGCTTCTTCTTCTTCTCCTTCTTCTGAGACAAAATTTGGACTGTATCTCCTCCTTTCAAGCTACAACCATCAGACCTTGACACTGTTCTACTTATGCTATATCTTTTCTAACTGATCAGACTTATGATTTTCATTAAACGGATGATGAAAACTACGTAAAATCCCATAGACCTTTATTGAGGGGGTCAAAACGTCTGTACAGTAATATGTAGCCTATACAGTGTTTAAGCTGGAAAACATAGGAAAACATGCTCATGCTAGCAACTTGCTAAACTTACTAAAAACATGCTTATCATGCTAGAAATATGCTAGCAACATGTTAATCGCATCAAAAACATGCTATCCACATGCTAGCATCATGCTAATCATGCTGGCAACATGCAAAACTTGCTAGAAATGCTTATCATGCTAGAAACATGTTAAAATGGCTAGAAACATGCTTATCATGCTAAAACATGTTAAACTTGCTAGAAACATGCGTATCATGCCAGAAACATGTTCAACTTGCTAGAAACATGCTAATGCTAGAAATATGCTAGCAACATGATAATCATGCAAAAAACATACAAACAACTTGCTAGCCGTGTTAATAATATGCTAACAACATGTTAATCATTTCAAGTTAGCATCATGCTAAAAACATGTTAATCATGTTAATAATATGATAGCATGTTAGCAACATGCAAATCATGCAAGAAATATCCTAGCAACATGTTAATCATTTAACAAATATGCTAGCCACATGCTATCATCATGTTAATCATGCTAGCCACATGTTAACATCATGCTAATCATGCCAGAAACATGATAGCAACATACTAGCTAGAAACATGGTAATTATGCTAATAATATGCAAGCAACATGTTAGCAGAATGCTAATCATGCCACAAACATGCTAGCATTTAGCTGGAAACATGCTAATCATGCTAAAACATGAGAATAATATGCTAGCAACATGTTAAATCATGTTTGCTAAATCATGCTAGCAATCCCTGTTGAAAGAAACCAACATATGCTGGTTAGGTATGTTTTGATGCTGGGATGCTGGTTTAAGCTGGTCCTTTGCTGGTTTATGCTGGTCCTTTGCTGGTTTATGCTGGTCCTTTCCTAACCAGCATATGCTGTTTTTTTCAACAGGGATGTGCTAGCAACACCTATCTAATCTAAACTTTCAAACTACAAGCTTTTACAGCTGTTTCAAACTTTCAGGCTAGGCTTTCTCAAGCCAACTTTAAAGTTTGCTCACAAACTTTACTCATCTAATTTTATGTTGATCTTCATGATGTGATTTTTCTCCATCTGGGCGATGAAGGTGGTTTTCATCAGCACATGCAAAAATATTTGGAGTTGTGGCTCTGTGGGTCTCGATGACATTAAAGTCACGCTTGGTGACTGTGCACTGTTAGGTAAACATGCTTCATTTATTACAAAACTCTGTGCATGTGAATCTTCATGGTGAATCTTACAGTTTGTTCCTTAATATTTTTGTTTACTGCAAGCAGAAACAAGCTCTGTCTGTTACAGCATCCTCTGTATCAGCCCCGTCTCACTGTGACTTTGAGGCTGGTCTGTGTGGATTCACTCAGGATAAAGAAGGAGACTCAGGAGACTGGATGCTGGCCAGAGGACCCACACCCACATCCTTCACAGGGCCCAGAGGAGACCACACCACCGGAGAGGGTGAGCTTAAACCCTTCCCAAAAACTCTTAAATCACTCTTAACTCGTGTTATTAACTTATCATTGTGAATAATGTAACATTTACCAGTGTAACTATTGATTACCACAGACTGTGATATTGATAATTTTGACTCGGGTCATAAAAATTGTGTTTATTCCTTTTGCAATAGAAGTCTATGGGGCAAAACATTTTGAAGGGAGGAAAAACTGTACATTCGTATAAATTATTATATTTGTCTTCATAAAAATGTGTTATTTGAGCTGTCAAGTTATTTAAATCATCCTTTTGGGGAGGGACTACTTTTCTATCAAGTCATGTGAAAAGTTACCAGGCATCCCGGGTTTACCTGGTCATGACAAGAGTTTAAAAGTTGCATGTCCATGGCTTTATCCTTGTAGCTAAGTACACTTTAGCATACTTTTAAAATGGAAGTAATATATGAAAATTAACCATGGTTTTATTATAGTAAGTGTAGTAACAATAGTTTCTTGGCATTTACCATTTGTAGGCTATAACCACAATTTTATTACAAATACCATGGTTAAACTATGGTTAAGCAAAACCATGGTTAATTTGTGGTTATCATAGTTTAACTATAGTAACCATGTTTTTTTGGTTTTATTTGTAGTAATGGTTAATTTTCATAAAGGATTGCAGTTGTATATTTAAGTACTGAGTAATATTAATTAACATTAGGCTTAGGATTAGGGTTTGGTTTAGGGTTATAGATGCATGTAATTATGCATAAATTACTGTTAAAACTATATATACATACTGTACAGTCAGGTTCATATATTTGGACACAGGCACAATTTTTACTGCTGACCAAAACATATTCAAGTTACAGTTATATAATGAATATGGGCTTAAAGTGAGCTCCGAGCTTTAATTTGAGGGTAGTCTCATCTCAATTGGAGGGAAGGTTATGGAATTACAGCTCTTTAATATGTACCGCCCCCTTAAGTAATTGGACAATTGACCAAAAAAAATCAATTTCGTGGACAGATGTGGGCTATTCTTTCATTATTTCTACATCAATTAAGCAGGTAAAAGGTCTAAGTGTGCCGTTTGCATTTGGAAGCTGTTGCTGTGAACCCACATCATGCGGTCAAAGGATCTCTCCATACAAGTGAAACAAAACAAATCCATCAGAGAGATAGCAGGAACATTAGAAGTGGCCAAATCAACAGTTTGGTACATTCTGAGAAACAAAGAACGCACTGGTGAACTCAGCAACATAAAAACGCCTGGACGTCCGCAGTGGATAACAGTGGTGGATGATCGGAGGATCCTCTCCGTGGTAAAGAACACCCTTTCACAACATCCAGCCAAGAGAAGAGCACTCTCCAGGAGGTGGACGGGTCACTGTCAAAGTCTATAGTCAAGAGAAGACTTCACCAGAGCTAATACAGAGGGTTCACCACAAGGTGCAAACAAGGCCTGATTAGACTTTGCCAAAAAACATCTTAAAAAGCCAGACCACTTCTGGAAAAGCATTCTTTGGACGGCTGATATTAAGATCAACCTGTACCAGAATGATGGGAATAAAAAAGTATGGAGGAGGCTTGGAATAGCTCATGATCCACATGATCCACACAACATCTGTGAAACATGGAGCAGTGTGATGCACGAGCGTGCATGGCTTCCAGTGGCACTGGGTTACTGGTGTTTAGTGATGAAGACCGAGGACAGAAGCAGCTGGATGAATTCTGAAGTGTATAGAGATATACTCTCTGCCCAGTTTCAGTCAAATGCAGTAAAGTTGATTGGGCAGAGCTTCATAGTACAAATGGACGATGACCCAAAACATACAGCAAAAGCAACCCAGAAGTTTTTGAAGGTAAAAAAGTGGAATATTCTGTAATGGCCGAGTCAATCTCCTGATCTCAACCCGATTGAGCTGCATTTTACTCGCTGAAGACAAAACTAAAGACAGAAAGACTCACAAACAAACAACAACTGAAGTCAGCTGCAGTAAAGGCCTGGCAAAACATCACAAAAGAGGAAACCCAGTCTCTGGTGATGTCCATGAGTTCCAGACTTAAGGCAGTCACTGCCTGCAAAGGATTCTCAACAAAATATTTAAAATGAACATTTTAAAAATGATTATATTTATTTGTCCAATTACATTTGAGCCCCTGAAAATGGGGGGAATGTGTATAAAAATGGTTGTAATTTCTAAGCATTTTATTTAATATTTTTGATTAACCCCTTGAATTAAAGCTTAAAGTCTGCACCTTAATTTCATCTTGATTGTTTCATTTTAATTCTGGTGGCATACAGAGCCGAAATTATGAAAATTGTGTAATATATATATGGACCTAACTGTATGAATGACACGTAAAATGATAAAACTGTTTTCAGTTTTAATAACCAATTCTTACCATGTGTTTCCAGATCCCTACTATCACTACCACTCGCAAACCATGCGTCACACACTGTAGGCAGCGCAATCCTAACAACCTGCGCACTTTGCCTATGTCTACTAATACACTACTTTCTTTTTCTATTGGTCTCTGGAATTGCCAGTCTGCTGTAAACAAAGCAGATTTTATTACTTCTATTACAAGTCATTCAAGACTAAACCTCATGGCCCTGACAGAGACGTGGATCAAACCAGAGGACAATGCTACACCTGCAGCACTCTCCAATAATTTCTCTTTTCTCACTCCCCCCATCTGACTGGAAGAGGTGGAGGTACTGGTCTGCTTATCTCTAATGATTGGAAATGTAATCCTTTACCATCTCTGAGTATCAACAGCTCATTTGAATCACATTCAGCCACTATTACCCACCCTCTTAAAATCCATTTTATAGTTGTTTATCGACCCCCAGGACCACTAGGTAACTTTGTGGAAGAATTAGATCTGCTGCTCTCAAACTTTCCTGAGGATGGTACTCCCCTAGTTATGCTTGGAGACTTCAACATCCACCTAGATAAACCTCAGACTTCCACACTCTGCTTGCCTCTTTTGATCTCAGGTGAGTATTAACTATGGCTACTCACAAATCAGGCAACCAACTGGACCTTATTTACACACGACACTGCTCCACTGATCATGTGCTGGTTACTCCATTGCACACCTCGGATCACTTCCTCCTCACTCTTAACCTCAACATGGTTCCTGACACAACACATACCCATACACATGTCACTTTTCGACATAACCTACGCTCTCTCTCACCCTCCCGGCTATCTGCTATGGTTTCATCTTTGCTTCCTTCTTCTGAACAGTTATCATCTCTTGATGTTAACAGTGCTACTGATACTTTCTGCTCCACTCTTACGTCTTGTTTAGACACTGTCTGCCCCTTGTCTTCCAGGCCAGCTCGTACCACCTCTTCTGCCCCTTGGCTGTCTGATGTTCTTCCTGAGTATCGTTCTAAGCTCAGAGCTGCAGAAAGAGTATGGCGCAAAACACTAAATCCTTCTGACCTTAATGTATATTGATCATTCCTCTCTTCATTCTCTGCTAATGTCTCCACTGCTAAAAGGACATACTATCACAACAAAATTAACAATTCGCCTAACTCTCGCATGCTCTTTAAAACATTTTCCTCCCTCCTTTGTCCTCCTCCTCCCCCTCCTTCATCAACTCTAACAGCTGACGACTTTGCCACATTCTTCATTAACATAAAAACGCCTGGACGTCCGCAGTGGATAACAGTGGTGGATGATCGGAGGATCCTCTCCGTGGTAAAGAACACCCTTTCACAACATCCAGCCAAGAGAAGAGCACTCTCCAGGAGGTGGACGGGTCACTGTCAAAGTCTATAGTCAAGAGAAGACTTCACCAGAGCTAATACAGAGGGTTCACCACAAGGTGCAAACAAGGCCTGATTAGACTTTGCCAAAAAACATCTTAAAAAGCCAGACCACTTCTGGAAAAGCATTCTTTGGACGGCTGATATTAAGATCAACCTGTACCAGAATGATGGGAATAAAAAAGTATGGAGGAGGCTTGGAATAGCTCATGATCCACATGATCCACACAACATCTGTGAAACATGGAGCAGTGTGATGCACAAGCGTGCATGGCTTCCAGTGGCACTGGGTTACTGGTGTTTAGTGATGAAGACCGAGGACAGAAGCAGCTGGATGAATTCTGAAGTGTATAGAGATATACTCTCTGCCCAGTTTCAGTCAAATGCAGTAAAGTTGATTGGGCAGAGCTTCATAGTACAAATGGACGATGACCCAAAACATACAGCAAAAGCAACCCAGAAGTTTTTGAAGGTAAAAAAGTGGAATATTCTGTAATGGCCGAGTCAATCTCCTGATCTCAACCCGATTGAGCTGCATTTTACTCGCTGAAGACAAAACTAAAGACAGAAAGACTCACAAACAAACAACAACTGAAGTCAGCTGCAGTAAAGGCCTGGCAAAACATCACAAAAGAGGAAACCCAGTCTCTGGTGATGTCCATGAGTTCCAGACTTAAGGCAGTCACTGCCTGCAAAGGATTCTCAACAAAATATTTAAAATGAACATTTTAAAAATGATTATATTTATTTGTCCAATTACATTTGAG
>NW_015505834.1:699517-701280 GCF_001515645.1 Sinocyclocheilus grahami
TATATATATATATATATATATATATATATACACACACACACACACATTTTTTTTGACATAAGTATATAGTATTTAGACACATTTGAAATGGGACCTAAAGGGTGAAATTTAAATTTCAATGAAATTAAATGAAATACAATTAAGCACACTTCCTTCACATGGGTGTACCTTGCCCCATAGACTTACATTCAGGTTTATTATTGTTAAAGGGGCAAAACACAACTATTTTCTGTTGTGATCACATTTTATTGAATCTAGTACACACTTTTACACAACCTTGGAAAGCTTTTTTCTCTGCTTTTAGGTCATTATTTGCACATTGAGGCATCAGTGATGCTGGCCGGTCACAAAGCGCGTCTCCTCTCCAGCTCTCTGCGCGGCTCTAGAGAAACACAGTGCTTGCAGTTCTACTACCACATGTACGGCTCAGGGATCGGACAGCTGAGCGTTTACCTCCAGACTGGACAAGAGAACCAGGACAAACTACTGTGGACGAGCCCTGGAGAGCAGGGCATCTCCTGGCTCAGAGCGTCAGTGAACTACCAATGTGACCAACAGCACCAGGTTAGTTGCATGAAGCTGCATTATAATCAACATTCACTCAGCATGATTTTCATTAATATATTACATCTATTTCTCCACATACTTAGATTGTGTGTGAAGCCACTAGAGGAGCATCAGTAAGGAGTGATATTGCAATCGATGATGTTGTTTTTGAAAGAGGACCATGCAGAGGTATTCATGATAAGTTGATTATCATACACATCTGTTATTCACGTTACCGTGAACAACTTTACATACTATTTGTGTTTTTATCCACACAGAATATGCTGATGACCATATCCCTCATCTGCGGCTCTCTGGAAATAATAATGATATTCAGTCAAGGAATTTTAAATAGAAAAGACAGAAAGAGAAAAAAGCTGGGAAACTGAAACCATGTGACCGTACAGCTGGAGTGCAGTGATCTGTGAGGATGAAAGCGAAGGAGATGACTGCATTGTGAGCAGAAATGATCACTAAAAACGTTCCTTGTGTATTTGACTTTTGAACACCTGGTTCATTCCTGATATACAGTTTCTCATGTGTGTATCATATGGCTTAATATATTGAATAAATGGTTAAAGATGGAAACCATATTAGGTCACATTAGAAAGCCTCTATATATACTTCAGGACATCAGCATGTAGATCTGGTGATTTTTTTTTAATGTCAAATAAAACTGAAAATTGCAGAGACTTCTATTTTATGCAAATAGCTTCTTTTTTTATTTTTTTTTTACTTTAAATCTTTAGCCCTTCATTATTTTTAAGGGTGTGTAATATGTCATGTCTAACATTTTTAAATGTAACAAGCATTCCTGATTATCCTATTCTTTTGGGAGGGTGACTGACTGACTGACATTAGCTTGGTTATTACACAGCTACTAAATAAATATATAAAAATACAGTAAATGGATGTGAAATATTGATATGTGTTGAAATGATTTTATTATGTGAGAAGAAAGAGAGTGCAAAGTGATGTGAGAGACATGAAACCAACACAAAATCAACGGAGAAAATAGATAAAATGTCAAATAGGCTAACTATATGATGTATTATGCATTTTGTAAAACGAAAGTGATGTGTGTGTGTATGCATGTACACTCTAAAAAATTACCCTTAAAAAGGGACAAACCCAGCGGTTGGGTTGTTTTGACCCAGCTATTAGGTTGTTTTGACCCAGCGGTTGGGTTGTTTTGACCCAGCTATTAGGTTGTTTTG
>NW_015505834.1:701400-705800 GCF_001515645.1 Sinocyclocheilus grahami
ATATGTATATATATATATATATACAGTACATTAATGCAATGTTTATATCGGGTAAAATAAATAACTTGAATAGGGTAAAACGTGTTTTTTATATAAAAAGGTTTTTACAAGAATAAAAGGTTTGGCATTTGATTTAATTCTGCACACTTTTTCAAAATGTCATCAGGTACATAAAATGCACGTACTGCGCACAGTATACACGAACGTTACATGCTGTAGAAATGGAAAGAGTAGTATGTTGTATCACAGGGTAATTCTTTACAGCCATCTAGTGCTTGTGTGTAGTAAGCGCACACATCACCCCTAACATATATAACGTGAAACGCCCCGATATGGCAACCCTGGAACGTGTCACGTGACAACCGCCGGCCAATCACACGGCGACTTGCCACAACACAAGCGCGAAACGAAAGCGTTGCGACGCTGGTGCGGAATCAACCGGCGGTGTTAACGGGACGAGAAATGGACCTGTCGCAGAAGAGAAAACGAATAAGCCACGAATTAACCAACTCACAGCCCTCCAGGCGCGAAGCGGCACCGTCCTGCAGCACAAATGGCCAAGCGGGAGGTTTCGTGGAGGGCTCTATCCTCCGCATCACCATGCGCAACTTCCTGTGAGGAGTTCACTCTTTAACAAGTTCATCCTTCTAAATGTCTTCCATAACAGGGTTTTTTGCGCTTTCATGTCAGGTGTTTTCGAATTAAATCGTGGTGAGTTATTGTAATACTAGTCATCTGTGTTTGTAGCACGTACGACCACTCGGAGGTTTTCCCGGGACCCAAGCTGAACATGATCGTGGGGGCCAACGGCACAGGGAAGTCCAGTATAGTGTGCGCCATCTGCCTGGGCCTGGCGGGGAAAACAGCCGTCCTGGGCCGAGGAGACAAGGCGAGTCTCTCTCCTCTGATCACCGAGAGCTGCCTGACAGCTCGTGTTAGGTTACACACCTTTATTACATTGTAGATGAAGTATCATGAGCATTTCTGGTCCTTTCACACCAGCCATCTGCTGTCCAGCCATTTCTAGACACTGTCCCAAAAGCTTTTACAAGTGCAAAAACTCACAGTATGATTTGCAAATACACACAGATGATCATATCTGTGTAGTTTAGTGCACACAGAACTCAAAAATCTGTGTGAATGCGGTTTTTGCATGTGCAGATGCTTGGGAGGCAGTTGTGCCGAGATGATTTGGTTGCCTGTAGTCAGCATGCAAACACCGTGTACAAGCTGGTTAATCTGGACGCAACTTAAACATGATACTAGAAAGGATTTTTTTTTATATAGAGATAAACCCACAGGAATTGTGTCCAACGCATATCAAGAAGTTTATCCACCCTAAAAAGTAGTTAACGGAGACACAGAATGATTTAGAGTTAAATATGCCTTAAATAAT
This sequence comes from Sinocyclocheilus grahami, assembly GCF_001515645.1. Lineage (NCBI taxonomy): Eukaryota > Metazoa > Chordata > Actinopteri > Cypriniformes > Cyprinidae > Sinocyclocheilus > Sinocyclocheilus grahami. The sequence goes on from NW_015505834.1 coordinate 702,797, forward strand.
GTACATTTATGGAACTGGCGCTTGAATTAGCACAGCAAATATGACACTGATAATATCCTTTTGGTTTCCTTTTTCAATACCTTTTTCAGCATTTACGTTCAGGAACACTTAATTACGAAATACTAGGGTTATTATCTTAAAGGTAAAATGATAATTCCAAAAAAAAAAAAAACATTCTCAAGTTGAAATAGAATTAACATGAACTAAAAATGAAATATAAGAAGGCTTAATTTTTTATTTGTGTTTTGTTTCACGTGAAGTACTAAAATAACTGAAACCAAACTGAATTAATAAAAACTATATAGACATGTTTACAAAAAACACTTTTATTTAAATGTTAGCTAAATGAAAATGTAAAAGTGAAGATGAATTCAAAATATGAATGCAAGTTGTGATAGTAGATCAGTCATACTAAAACAAGATTTACTGACTAATAAATAAACCAGATGTTTTTCTGTTTCTAGGTTGGTCTGTATGTGAAGCGAGGGTGCAGTAAGGGTTCAGTTGAAATTGAGCTGTAAGTGTATATTTATACATATTATTATCTATGTCCATTGTTTCCAAAAGTCCTTGGAGAGACATAGAGTTGCTCAGTTCACCTCTGCTTTTCTTTGTGTCCAGATACAGAGCGAGTGGAAACTTGATAATCACCAGAGAGATCCAGGTTGAGAACAACCAGTCGACATGGATGCTCAATAAGAAGCACTCCAGTCAGAGGGCTGTGGAGGAGGCCGTGAAAGAGCTGCACATTCAGGTCGGGAACCTGTGTCAGTTCCTACCACAGGTGAGCGCTGTTATTAAAATCTGTGCAGTTTTGAAGAACTGCACAAGAGCTTTTTTTATGAATAGTTTGTCTTTTATTTGGTGTTGCAGGAGAAGGTTGGTGAGTTTGCTAAGATGAGTAAGATCGAGCTTCTGGAAGCCACTGAGAAATCCGTCGGCCCGCCAGAAATGTACGAGTTTCACTGCGAACTCAAGACGTTTCGCAGCAAGGAGAGGGACCTGGAGGTGAATGTTCTTCTTGTTTTGAAATGCATCTTAAGGCTGTGATAGGGCTTTGATTTGACTCCATCCTGTTTGCGGTGTTTTTGACAGAATGTGTGTAAGGAGAAAGCCAACTTCCTAGAGAAGGCCAGACAGAGGAATGAGAGGAACAAACTGGATGTGGAGCGCTACTACATGAAGAAGAGACACTTGGACAGGATCCAGATGCTAGAGAAGAAGAAGCCCTGGGTGGTGAGTGCTGATCTCACTAGATTAAACTTTCCCAAAACTAATTTGTTGCAAGCTTCCTGAGAGGACTTACTCTTTATTATAAGGTGACCACCATTGATGGTAGGGCTGTGCGATTAATCGAAATCGAATCGAAATCGCGATTTGAGACGTTGCGATTTCTTAATCGCGAAGCCTGCGATGTGGACGTGATATTTCTCTGTTCCAGAGCATGTGCATGACTGCCAGCCTTGAGTTGCAATCTTACTTGCCCTGGGCAAGAGTGAGCGCACCTCCGTTCTCCACAATCAGCTGCTCTAGCCAACTGCGTAAACGCCCACCATTAAAAAAAAAAAAAGAAAAAGCGAGACGGGAGAGAGACAGAGTGGGATTATGGCATCTACGGGGTCAGATCGATAGTTAGGCAAATTAAAAAAAGAAAACCGTATGCAACTTAAGCTTCGAAATGACAGACAACGGACAATAGAGTAAAAAAAGAGCTGCGTCACAGCGGATATCAAAAGCTCCCGTATCGGTTCTGTTTTCAGTACTGGAGAATAAAAGATACATTCTTAGATGTTTTTGTTAGTACGTGAACATTATCTTACACATTTTATCTCCCCAACAGATTAATTTGAAATAAGTTTATGATGCATGTTGGCTATTCCCAATTCAGAAGAGTGCACACACAGCCTGTGTCTGTGAATGCTTCTCATACTCGCTCCTCTCTGCCCCACGCGGCGCGAATCCCGCGTCACGGACGAGCCGTTCATGCTTGCCGCACACACGCAGCCGGTCTCGTAATGCTCGGTTATACTCGCACCCGGCTCTGCACCGCAAGTCTTCACGAGCGCATCTGGCAGTATGGACAAAAAGGAATTTTGTAATGGTTTAATGGAAACTATAAGAATTTCTGTGATGGTTTCTATTGTTTTTTTCAGCAGGATAATGATACAATATCTGTCATAAATATATGATATTTGAAATGATATTTCCCCCCAAATCGCACAGCCCTAATTGATGGATCACACAAACATTACGTATTTCCCTATGTAATAAATGACTTTTACCTCAGGGCATCCAGATGAAATGCAAAATAAATGTTTTTGTTATCTTGTGTTCGGAAGCCTGATGTCTGTAAATTAGTGCTGGGCGGTATGACCAAAAATTTATATCATGGTATTTTTCAAAGTTTCATGGTACATGACGGTATTTTTTTTTGATGCATGACCGGGTGTTAACCATATTTTCTACTGATTGAGAGAGGAAATACTGCAGTATATTTACTTAGAATGCCCTATTTCACTGTCATGATGAGTGAATATTGTCAAAAAATACAACACTAAATAGTGACTAAACACTTTTAATACATGTTAACCAGGAGCTCTCATTTCTAATCGCGTCATCATCTGATAAAATCAGCATGCATCTACACTAAAGAGCGGCTATGCGGTTGTTTTGGCTATACTGTCAAAAATATATGATATTTGAAATGATATTTCCCCCCAAATCGCACAGCCCTAATTGATGGATCACACAAACATTACGTATTTCCCTATGTAATAAATGACTTTTACCTCAGGGCATCCAGAAGAAATGCAAAATAAATGTTTTTGTTATCTTGTGTTCGGAAGCCTGATGTCTGTAAATTAGTGCTGGGCGGTATGACCAAAAATTTATATCATGGTATTTTTCAAAGTTTCATGGTACATGACGGTATTTTTTTTTTGATGCATGACCGGGTGTTAACCATATTTTCTACTGATTGAGAGAGGAAATACTGCAGTATATT
>NW_015505834.1:707558-717292 GCF_001515645.1 Sinocyclocheilus grahami
AGAGAGGAAATACTGCAGTATATTGACTTAGAATGCCCTATTTTACTGTCATGATGAGTGAATATTGTCAAAAAATACCACACTAAATAGTGACTAAACACGACCCCTTTTAATACATGTTAACCAGGAGCTCTCATTTATAATCGCGTCGGCATCATCTGATAAAATCAACATGCATCTACACTAAAGAGCGGCTATGCGGTTGTTTTGGCTATATTACTTTTTTGTCTCATGCAGCGCACTGCCTGCATCTGAGTAACGAACTAAAAAAAACAACAAACAAAAAAGTGCATGTGATATTAACAGACGAACTACGCTCATAATTAATAATTCCAAACAATCAGTAAGCGACAGGTGCTAGGAAACGCTGTTTTGTACTCATTTATGGCCAACTGAATGCGCTGCTTCTCTGCTGCTCACTGCTGAAGTCGCGCTCGTGTGTGAGACGCGGGAGCTGATGGCAGGGGGCGGTGGGTATTTGTGGCGGTCAGTGTGGATATTGTGGATGAGTTCTTCTGTGTCATCATCACGTTCTATTAGTTCTACAGCTTCAGTTTCGGAACTTTCACGCTTAGTAACACATACAGCTGTTCCCTCACCACAGTGCAACAGTGAAAAGGGACCCCTCTCAAACAGTGTAGCATTCCGAACGTTGTTTAAGTGACATATTACGATATTTTAAAAATTAATATCATAACAAAAATAAACACCGGTATTCGGTATGAACCGGTGTACCGCCCAGCACTAGATATTTTAAAAATTAATATCATAAGAAAAAATAAACACTGGTATTCGGTATGAACCGGTATACCCAGCACTACTATAAATGCATTCGTAGTTCATGTGCAGATAAGTCTTCTTTTCTGATAAAAAATTACGAGAGCATAATTTTTTTTTTTTATGTGCATTTTAAGATTTTATGTGCATATCGGATGGATTTCACGACTTTATTCTCTGTTTCCGATTTTAGGAGTATGAAACGGCACGTAAAGAGCTCGAGGGGGTGAAGAAGGAGAGAGAGGAAATGAAAAAGAAGCTGAAGTCGCTAAAAGAAGCTCAGGAGCCGCTACTCAGGAATCTTCTTTTCTGATAAAAAATGACAAGAGCATACATTTTTTTTAATGTGCATTTTAAGATTTTATGTACATATCGGATGGATTTCAAGACTTTATTCTCTGTTTCCGATTTTAGGAGTATGAAACGGCACGTAAAGAGCTCGAGGGGGTGAAGAAGGAGAGAGAGGAAATGAAAAAGAAGCTGAAGTCGCTAAAAGAAGCTCAGGAGCCGCTACTCAGGAAGATCCGCTCGGTGGAGAGTCAGCTGCAGCCCATCGAGCAGCAGATGAAGGAGCTGGTCTGCACAAATCACAAACCTGATTGCCAAGAATCTATTTTATATTTCCTTTATTATATAAAAATAATGCCACTGTTTTTCTCCCCCCAATTTCTCAGACTGCCGGTATCAGAGACGCATCGCAGAAATGTAAGCAGAAACATGATCAGCTGGAATATAGGAATAAAGAGGTTTGTTCTGAAAGACTACCAACAAAACATAAGAAACTTTTAAAGACCATATTGAAACACTAGCTGATTAGTCTGCTTCTGTCAAACGCTAGGTTGATGACATCAGACAGGACCTGAGTCTGAAGCAGACCGAGGAGGCGGACCGACAGAAGCGGATCGGACACACGCAGCTCATGATCAAAGACCTGCAGAAGGAGCTACAGAACATGGGCAGCATGGAGGACGTCACGCCTCAGATTGAGGCTGTTAATGCAGATCTGAGGAAAATCCAGGAGGAAAAAGCCAAACTGGAGGGCGAGATGTTGGACCTGCGCAGAGATAAAGACGAAGCCTTTGGAGAATTAAACCGTAATGTTTAAGATGAATTTAGTAGCAGAAAAAACTAGGGCTACGACGCTAAATCGATGCAGAATCGATTCGTGGCTCGATTCTGAGATCTTCCAAATGCATCGCGATTCTCTCTGGAATCAATTCTGAGCTTAGGTTTTAACAGCAGATGGCGCTCTAATCTAGTTTTTATCCACACACTCAAATGCTCACGAAGAAGAGCGCTGAAGAGTTCGGCTGACTGTAATTTCACCTCGGCTCAGAATGCTTTTATGACGGCAGATTAATGTAAACGCAGCGCACTGTGAACACCCTTGTAATTCGCTTCATCCTTTTCAAATTTTATGAATGATTATTTTAGGTTCAAGTGTGTGTAAGGATTTGGAAACAAGCAGAGTACGGCTGTTTCTAAAGCATGCAGCGCCATCTGCTGTTCAAAACTAAGCTCAGAATCGACTCGAGAAAGAATTGCGATGCATTCGGGAAATCGCAGAATCAATGCTGAATCATTTCTCGATTCGCGATGCATCGATTTATTTTCCCAGCCCTAGAAAAAACATACAAATGTTGTTTAAGAAGCATTTTTTGCCTGTTGTGAAGAAATCACCCTGTTTTAGATAATTATATTGATATATTCATTATACTGATAATTCACCATGCTTCTTTGCACACTGAGTCCGAAAATTTCGCATGTAAAAAATAGATACGACCTCACGTTGTGTCGATCACGTTTACACACTGCCTCCGAAACTTTCGTCTGTCTTAAAAAAATTCGGATTAAGTTTGATTTTCTGCGTTTTTGCATCCGTAACAAGTGTTTTGATAGGAAAGAGAAGAAAAACGCATATGAAAATTTCGGACTCGGTGTGCAATGACCTTAAGTCTTGCACTCATGTTTAGTTTGTTGGATGTTCTTCTGAAGGTTTGCGGAATCGTCAGAGGAGTCTGGACGACATGATGAAGGTGAAAGAGGATAAACTGCGCAACCGTTTTCGTGACACCTACACCGCCCTCAAGTGGCTGAGGGATAACCGTGATCGTTTTGAAGGCAACGTCTATGAGCCCATGATGCTGGTGGTGAGAGCACCACTGCTAATTCAGTTGCTGTTTCTTGGAGATGGGTTTTTAAGCAGATCTGTTTGATTTTCTCTCTTTTTTGCCAGATAAATGTCCGTGATACTCGGCACGCAAAATACATTGAGAGTCACATTCCTCTCAATGATTTGAGAGCCTTCGTCTTTCAGAGACAGGAGGACATGGAGAAGTTCATGACAGAGGTGAGAAGCTCAGTGAAGAAACTGACACAATAAAATAAAAATCATTTAAAGGAGACCTGTTATGCAAAACTTCACTTTTCACTTTAACATCACTTTTATAAGGTGTTTGAACATAGTTGTGTGGCCGCAGTGTGTGAAAACAACCAGGCTGTAATGGTTAAAATCCACCCACACATACTGTTTTTTTATAATCCCAATAAATCAACAGTCTCTCTGAACACACAATTCCAGATTTCTCCCTAAAATGACGTCATCGTAGGGAAAAAGTGTGTGACGATCTCTGCCCTATTAGCTTAGACAGCCCTGAGTGAGAAGCAGCAGTCCGCCATCACTGTTTTCTTGCTGTAGCTGCTTGTCAGCACCAAAGAGGCATTAGAAGGGTTGCGTTTTGAGATGCACCAACGAACATAGGAGTCTCCATCTGAGCCGCTTAGTCCTATGTTTTTCCCTTTCATTTTGCGCCAGACTGCCTCACAAATGATGGTTAGTTCAACGCTGGATTTTCGTAAAGGTTGATTCTGAAAGGGGGATTAATACCAACGCTTTGTGCGTGAATGTCAGCTCCAGACAAAGTAAATATTACACGTTTGTTTTCCAAATTGCCTTTCTGAAAGAACTTCTTGGTACTCAGTAAGGCTAATGTTGCTAAAGCTACCATTGTCTCTGCCTGTTTTCACTGGTGCTGCCTTCACGTGCTACCATAATCATCGTTAATAGGAATGTGGTAGTTAAAAATTGCATATGATAGCAATGTGAAGTCGACTACTTGAATTTGTCCAGCTCATAATCACAAGTGGGACTTATAAAGTTTGTGAAAAAATAAACGTGCATGTATTATGCACAGTACAATCAGATGACTGACTTTTAAACTGATTCTGGTTCATACTGAGAGTTTCTGACATTTTCAGTGCGTGAGATTGTCCTGTTTTGTTGTTGCTGGCTCTTGAAGGTCCTGCCTCTTCTGAAAAGGGGGCTGGGAGCAACAGCTCATTTGCATTTAAAGGGACAAACACAAAAACAGCACGTTTTGGCTCATACCCTAAAAGTGTCAATTTTAACAAGCTATAAAACCTTATCTGTGGGGTATTTTGAACTAAAATTTAACACACTCTGGGGACATCAGAGGCTTATTTTACGTCTTGTAAAAAGGGGCATAATAGGTCACCTTTAAACAATCGGTCAGTGAAGGGAAAATGTTGATTGTTCAACTAAGGAGGTTATAATATATGAACAAATTAACAATTTTCTATACATTTTTTATAAGATTGGTAAAATTATTTGTTCAAAAAGAATTGTTTTTACGGTCTAATATTTAATTTGTGTTACTTTCTTATAATGAACATGAAATAATATAATGGATTAAAATAATAGAATAATAAACATTTATAATAGAGGATAAGTAAAGTAAAAGCAGTACAATGTGAAATGTTTTCTCAGGTGCGAGACACACAGAGGCTGCGAGTTAACACCGTCATTGCTCCAGAGGAGTCCTGCTCTAAACGACCACCATCACGACCACTCGAGACTCTAAAGTAACACCCTCTACTCGACCACTACCAAGACATCTTATTCAGTACATTTATTAAATTGTTTTTGTTTCTTTTTGTCAGGCCTTATGGTTTCTTCTCATATTTGCGTGAGCTGTTCGATGCTCCTGAGGAGGTCATGAGTTACTTATGCTATCAGTACAAAGTCAATGATGTGCCTGTAGGAACAGAGAAGACTAAGAGCATGATCGAGATGGTAGGTCCTCCATCATTCAGCTGGGAAGCTGCCCGAAATATTAATAGACATCAAGCAGTAGATTTTGAATCTAGTTTTGTGCACATGAATGTAGTCTGTGACCTAGCTGCTCATTATCAACTTGTAAATAGTCTTCTGTAGCCTACTACGGTAACAGTAGAGCACCAAGGTCATGGGTTTGATTCCCAGAGATCACATGAATTAAATATAAAAAAATTATAGCTTTAATGCAATGTAAAATCCACTATGGATCTGTCAAATGCATAAATTGCAATGTAAACGAATGATTCAAATCAGTAATTTTGTGATCAGATAATTTTGAAAATCAGATTTTTGTGATGCAGAGAAAACAGAGGGAATTGGTTTATCCAGCCATAAAAATTTAATTTACTGTATATATAGTTTTTAAGTATAGCTGTACAATGAATCAAATCGTGATATGGGCTATAGTGTCTGTGTATATAAAAGCACAAAAAGACTGCTGTTTAGATATGAAGTCTGCATGTTCTGAATGACTCTGTCTTCAGTATTTGAGGTCATGTAGGCCTACTTCACATGAACTTTTATCTCCAGAGCAACCACTTCCACACAACCATTTATGATAATAAATTTGTATTAAATCACAGAATTTCTGAAAAAACAACAACACACATTTATAGCGCCCTGCTATTGTTAACATTTTAAAAAGTTATTGTTAAAATTTTATGAATTAAATTGATTTGGACATGCATTTTATTATTTAAATGTAATTATTCAATTAAAATGGAAAGCATAGAAGTTAAAAAAAATAATGCTGAATTTGGTAAAAAAAAAAAAAAAAGCTGATTTCATAGGGCCTTATAATCTTGTAACTCGTGTTTTTCTGTGGCAGGTGATAAGAGAGCTTCAGATGAGGATGATCTACACAGCGGAGGAGAAGTACACTGTGAAGAAATCCAACTACTCTAGTAATGTGGTCTCCAGTAACTCAGCCCTGCGACCCTCACAGTTCCTCACTATGACCATAGATGCAGATGAGAGAAGCCAGCTGGAGGAGCAGCTGAGGGTGAGAGACGCCCATCGGACACACTGTCACCACTGCTTTAGGATTTAAATGTTGCAGCATGTTGGTATATAATAATTTATTTTATTTAGTAGATGAACTGTTGGTGTTTAAACCATTAATTAGGAAAGAAATCACCCTTCAAACTATTTCAGAGACTGATTTTTGTAAGGATTTTTAAAGGAGACCTATTATGCCCCTTTTTACAATATGTAATATAAGTCTCAGGTGTTTGCAGAATGTATCTGAAGTTTCAGCTCAGAATACGTCACAGATCATTTATTACATCATTTTGAAAATGGTTATTTTGAGTGGAAGCAGAAACACGCTGTTTTAGTTCCTTTAAATGGAAATGAGCTGCTGCTGCCCGCCCCCTTTTCCAGAATAGGACTGTGCCTTTACATCTCCTTCCTCAGATACTCTGCCAAAATCATGATGAAATCATGCTATTAGTTTAAGCTTCTGATATGCGGTTTTCTGAGTGCACACATCTGAAGCACACGCACAGTAAGCGGCTGTCACACGGCATGTGAGTACTAAACTAAATTAATGTCTTATTGCGCTTAGACTGTCAAATACACACCAGGGTGGCCGCGGGTCCTTAAAAAGTCTTAAAATGTCTTTAAATTCAAATTCAAATTAAATTCTTAAATATTTTGTCACATTACCACAAAAATTTCTCCAGTCTGACGGACCCAGTGAGTGTCCATCAAGAGTACTTCTAGTACGGCCGCAGATGAGGCATTAAGTGCATGGCACTGCGACCAACTTAACATTTTACAGAGTTTAATGTTGCAATGTGGTCACTCAGTTTTCTAGATTTGTTTTAATAGTGTAATAGATTTTAACAAAGAAATCAAGTGCTACGAACATGTATTGGCCATGACTTGATTGCAAATACAAATACAAAAATTAGACGAGTAAAGAAAACGCGGTACTTATTAAAATAATCACCCCTTTATTTAAATACATGAACACAGGAAACCGCTGTTAACAGGTTAATGGAACATTTCCCATTCCATGACTAGTAAAATAATGGCAACTTACTCTCTGTATAATATGTAACATGGTTCCTCTCGGAGTAGCACGGGAGTCCTATCTATCATATGTTGCTGCCTCCATTACTGTGCTATACATTAGATTATAAATAGCTTTTCTTTTTCTGTCCTATCGAAGGACAGAAAAAGAAACGCTATAAATAATCTTTCATTGCGCAAAAGTATTATAATACGAAAAGCTCCAATACAGAGCAGCACAAAGTGCTTATGCACATCCCGTGCACAGAATGATGCACTTGAAGCAACATGGAGTCAGAGCGCGCAGGCACCGCGCTCCGCATAGAGACGTTCAAAACACAAAGGATAGAGATATTGATGCGTAGTGTATTAAATCTGTGATAGTTTATTGAGCCTTTTCTTTTAACAGTTTTAAATTTCAGTTACTGTGCACTGTTGGAGAGAGTTTCATCGTCTTGACTGTCGTAACCAAATGCGACACGCAGTTTGAATGCTGAATGGAGGATGACAGACAGCTGCAGCGGAGAGAAGAGTTTGGGTCAACTTGAATTTAACGACTTAAATATTCATCTGTACCTCACATTAAACTATGCAAGGGATTCAGAACGCTTGGACTTTGATTTTATGGTGCTTTGTATTGTTTTTGTGCTTTCGTGCGGCTTAACAATAACACAGAATAGTATTCGTACAATACCGGATTTTGGATCGGTCACGTCTGACCGATACCTGATCCGGCAGAAACTGCCAGTATCGTAGCCGATACCGATACTAAGTATCGGATCGATGCATCCCTAATAAGTGTAATGACCTCAGATTTGACATCTTGCTCGCAGGCAGCAGAGAGGCAGGTGCAGAGCATTGATCAACGGATGGCAGCCATTCGTGAGCAACAAGCTAAACTGGATCGCCGTGATAATGAGCTGCGTGCTAACAAGAAGAAACTGTCTGAGCTGAAAGGCAAGAAGAGACAACTGGAGCAGAAAATCAGCACAAAACAGGACAGGTACCTTCCTCTGAAAACCAGCTGTGTGCAGCTTTATTGTGATTTTTTTTTTTTTCCCCTCCTTCGTTTATATCTTTTTCTCAATGTGCAGTTTACGGCAGATGGAGCAGAATGAGATCAACTTGCAGGCAATTGAAGAGGAAACAAATGCCAAGATCGCTGCTGTAAACAACAAGAAAGTGGCCATAATGGAGGAGTATTTGGGTCACATGCAGGTGTGTTTGTGTTCTCCGAAGCTTGATTTCTACCCTCAGCTGTTTTGTATCTTATAGCTTCTAGGGCTGTCGCGATCCGTCAGTTCTATTCGACTATTCAATTTGTAAAAATCCTCTGCTTCATTTTGCACGCGTCAGATAACTGGCAAAATACTGGAAGCAGGGTGGCCGCGGGTCCTTAAAAAGTCTTAAAATGTCTTAAATTCAGATTCATTAGGTCTTAAATATTTTTGGTCACATTACCACAAACATTTCTCCAGTCTGACGGACCCAGTGAGTGTCCATCAAGAGTCCCCCCCCCACCCCCGCCGTAGTTACAGCATCATCAGAGAGAATTGCGGTTACAGAAATAGTCGAACACCAGCTACTTTAAATGGGTTCATGCTAGTTTACTGAAAAAATGGCTTCAGAATTGTACTTGCCCGACAGGACTAATAGCCTGGTTAAAACTTAAATGACAAAATATAATCACGCATCAAAACGGGCAAATGGTTCTTCTGATTTTATTACATTCAGCTTAAACAGCGATTGATAATGGATAGTGTATTTCTATTATCACGTGTCAGAACAAATTCATCTTGATAATGTTAGATAATTTTAATAGAAAGGTATGTAATGGATTACAATCAACCAAAACAATTCAGACAGCTGTTAGTATGACAGTATTTACACAACTATCAATACTTAGTCGGGTGACCCTTAGCCTTAATGACAGCCTGTAGTCTCCTGAGAAGACAGTAGTACAGCGCATTTCACACAGGCTGCTAGAATCACTTTCGCCAAAGTCGTGTATGCCTAAGGTTGAAAATAAATTGTTTATAGTGAATGCCCCTATAAATGGTTTTATTTTTACGATTTAGTTTTAATCCAAATGATGCGTGGGCCAAGTGAGTGAACATCAAAGATCACACAACAGAATTGCGCACGCTCTCTCTCTCGCTCTCCCTACCGTTAAGTAACTTGTGCATTGTTTTACTTACTTGTTTTTCACACATCCGACCAAACTACAAACTTTCCAGTGATGTCTGTGAGAAAGGTATATTCACTCGACAAGCTCGCGAGTACAGGAGACCAGTATCGGGCCCGGTATCGGTGCATCCCTAACGGCACACATAAAGAAACTCACAGAACAAACATACCGAGGTAAAAATTCAAAATGTTTAGTTTATTTATAGCATTATATAGTCAAGTAACATACCATGACAAGGGATCTATTTTGCTGAATATTTTCACGATTGCAAATGTTACATTGATTTTAGTTCAACAAACAAGTAGTAAAGTATATGAAGTTACTTAAAAGTTTTGTTTTATTTCACCAACGAAAATAGTTCCAAACAAAGATCAGAACAGAATTATTGCGCACATTCTCCAAGCCACACCCGGCGTTTTTGTTACTGAATGATTCAGAGGTTTGAAGGAATCTGTTTAATGAGTAAGTGACTTACCGCCACCTACTGGTGGTTTAGTCTCATGCTTAAAAGTATGCATTTTTCCCCAACATTTCTTACTTGTATGTTCAACATTTTATTTACAACATTAATCCCATAACATTATTTATTGCTGTTGTAATTTTGTAATTATTTAATTT
>NW_015505834.1:717590-724045 GCF_001515645.1 Sinocyclocheilus grahami
AAAATAGTTCCAAACAAAGATCAGAACAGAATTATTGCGCACATTCTCCAAGCCACACCCGGCGTTTTTGTTACTGAATGATTCAGAGGTTTGAAGGAATCTGTTTAATGAGTAAGTGACTTACCGCCACCTACTGGTGGTTTAGTCTCATGCTTAAAAGTATGCATTTTTCCCCAACATTTCTTACTTGTATGTTCAACATTTTATTTACAACATTAATCCCATAACATTATTTATTGCTGTTGTAATTTTGTAATTATTTAATTTAATTGGTAACAGCCCTGTAGTTTATTACATTTCTTGATCAATTGTAAGAATTTGACTTGAAAGATGACGCATACATTTAATAAGGTAAAAAAAAAATTGGCCATTATAAAGGTAAATGACATCCTGTGGTAAATATTAAAAACATGCAGATTTAAGTATGTAAAAGCTGACAGAAAACTGATGAAAATATTGCTTCAGAATAAATGGTTTACACCACCAAAAATCTCGGTGATGCAACACTTTTGTTTTGTGGGAATATTTTGTATGGGATATTGTCTGCTGATATGAAAAGTTCACTGTATATCTTAATAACAAATATAATTTTTGACAGCGATGATATTTTGTTTTCTTTTTACATTTAAACGCATTAAATATTACATATACGTATGTAATATAATGTGTATTTCCATCACAGGCTTGGGCTTAAATTTCACATAAGGTGGTATTAAAAAGGTCTTAAATTGAACTTGTTCATATCTGTAGACACTAGGGCTGTGTATCACCAGCAAAGTCACGATACGATACGTATCACGATAAAGATGCCACGATACGATACATATCACGATACATGACTGCACTGAATTTCATGCCATTTCTAACTATTGGCAGAGCAGGCAGCTGATCTCTGCATTATGAAGGGCCTCCATAACTGTACCACAGTACAATATAGGTAATTGCATATGTTTCATGTTTACATTGTGCACTCCCCACCAGGTACAATATTCAGATTTTTTGCATCTTGTTTTTAAGCCCATAAATAAAAATGTACTTGTTCTAATAAATTTATATTGTAATGTACTCATTCTAATATATTTAAAAAATCATTTACATTGCTGGTAGGTTATCATTGCACAAATTAACACGCTCTCTACAATAAAAAAAATAAATAAATTAGAAGAGTTCTAACCTAACGCGATGTCGTCATTGCATCTAACGCACACACGCTCAAGGCTGATTTCTACTCGATACGTCCGCAAGTTCGCTTTGAGTGCGCGCGACGTCGTTACGCGTGGCGGTGTGCACAACATTTTTTGTAACTTTCCGCGCAGCTCCGCTTTCGAAGATGCACGAGTTCAAAGCGACTCTAGCCGAACAGAAGCAGTTTGGTGTTAAGTTCAGTCACACACACAGATCACGTTGCGGCCAAACTCAGACATTCAGGAACAAACTTTTTAGCGCTGCCCCGCAGTTTTATCAACTAAATAGCTTAATCGCTCTAGAGCTACATTATCTTTCTCAACAAGGTGCTGGTAGCATCATTGTTTCTAAAGGAATTAAAGCCACAGCTTTACTGTTAATAGAGAAACGTGGCAAAACAGTGGTAATTCATACATACACAGCCTCTCTCTCTCTCTCTCTCTCTCTCTCTCTCTGTGTCGTAAATTAACATTTGATGAATCACACTTTTCTGAGAATAGACTTGAAGTGGAGATTGCTAAACTGCAAGCTAACCAGTGTTTTCAGAAAGCAAGCGCGTTTATCCACAGTGGAGGGAGAGTGCGTGAGCATATGGTTGCCAGGTTGACAAAGATAAGTAGCACAGTTAGCAGATATTTCCGTATTGTGCAAGTGTGAAGCTCTGTTTTGGGGATTACGTCTCTTTATATCAGGCAACCCAGCTGTGTTCCTCTGCGGCCAGATTATTAACAGATGCTCTATTCATTCTTTTTGAGAAACCTCTAGCACTTTTCTACTCCATTTTAAATGTTGTAAAATTAAGCGTGGTCCACTGCTGCACACGTGCCACAATATCGATACAGGGCCAGCTGTATCAATACTCGTATCGTCAAATCTCTGTGACGATACATCGTCATTTCGATATTTTGAACACACTCGTTGCTGTGAAGACCTTCAAGTTTCTGTTTGTAGCTTTTGATATGAAGATAGTTTTTCTCAAAAGAAACGGTAAAATGCTCATGAAGTGACTCTCAGAGCAGTTCTAGAGATCATGTTCATGTGTTTGTGCTCATATATTGAGGCAGCAGAGGCTGAAAACACCGCAAGCGTCACACGCGCTTTAGTGTTTGTGTAACATTAGTAAATGAAACCGTGCGTCTGTGCCATTAATTCATTCAGAACATGCAGGATTCATATTTAATAGTATTTTTGCAGCTTAATATTCACAGGCACTAGTCCATATCACATTTTGATTTAAATGTACTTACCTACTTTTGATTTATCCATCCTAAAATATACAGTAAAATAAGTTTTTATGACTGGATTCCATGATTCCATCCACGTTTTCTGTATCGTGGAAATTTTAGGGCATTATAATTATCCAATTACTCGATTAATCGTCTGAACAATCGACAGTTTACTCGATTCCCAAAATAATGGTTAGTGACCGCTAGGGATGGGTACCGAAACCCGGTATTTAATCGGTCCCGGGGCTAAATTATGAAAGACCGGAGTATCGATAAGCTCTGAAGTTAACAGTTCTGCTATCGGTACTGAAGAAATTAAGAAAACACACATACATTTATTATTACTATATATACATTATCTTGCAAATTCTATCTCACCAGAGTCGCCAGCTGTTTTTCAAACATTTGTCTACGATGCATTTTTGCTATTCGCAATTCAGAAGCGAGATCTTGGCTTCTAAGGATTATACAAAAGACATGAGGTAAAGCTATTAAAAACTAGCTGCGTTTCGTCTTGCGCAACTTCTTTCCCTTCACAGCGGTGTACATTCGTTCCTCCCTAAAATCCAAACTTAACGTCAGAATCAGCTCAATCGGTGATTGTTGTAAGATGCCGTCTATACTGTTGCTAAATTGCGGGACATGTTTGATAATAAAACGTTGAAAGCCCAATCCGCACGAGACGCTGTTCCTCAGGCTGAAATGTGTGCACGCGGCGCGCTCCAATACGGACAAACAAATTACACTTTGAGCTTCGGGTGCCTGTCCAAATGATCAAATACACACACAAATGTCAAAATGGCCGGCTTGGAGAGTATTTACTTAAACACAGTTTATGTCTTAAGTGGAGGAGAACAGTTGGGAGAAAATCCGATGTGTGTCAATATATTGTCTTAAAGTGTCAGACTGGCGCTTGGGCCATCAAAATGCAAATCTGCTCTTAATCTGAATAACGTTATAGCTTTAATAAGCATTAATCTATCAATACATATGCTGAGAACTATGCAGTGTTCATTTACATTTGATTACTTTTAGATTTCTTTTGTAGGCTATTACCTGAACAGTAATGTTAGTAGAACTTCATGGAAAAATTACAGCACTGTTTATTTCATTTAATTTGTATATTTGTTTTATTGTATTTGGCAGTTTGTTTTACTTTGTTTCTCTGTTCATGTTCTTACTGTATCTTATCTTATGTATAAAACACTAAAAATGCCTGCACACTGGTGTATTTACAAATTGATTTCATTAAATATTTATTTTACATTTCAGAATATAAATCAATGTTAATTCAGCTCTTAATTTGTCATATATATATATATATATATATATATAAAACAAAAAGTACCGATAAGAATACCGTTAAAGTACCGAATCGATAAGCAGTATCGGTAAGAGTAGTAATACCGTTAAAACCTTAACAATACCCATCCCTAGTGACAGCCCTAATGGCTTCATATGTGTGTTTGTAGATGAAGGCCAGACTGAGTATGGATAAGGTGTACTTGGCTCTTCAGAGTGCCGGTCTCTCTGCTGAGAAAACCAAACTGGAGACGGACTGCAGGGACAGTTCATCTGAACTCAAGCGAGCCGAGGTGAGACCATCTGTCACACATGAAATGTCATTCACAATGCATTTTATTTCCGTAATCGAACATTTTTTGAGTAAAATGGGATCAACAAATCCCGATCAACGATTTAGTCAACAAATAAATGTAAAGGTATTTTTTTTAAACCCAGTTCAGTTGTTGTTCTTATACAAATTATCATGTAATATTGCGTTAATACAATTACATTTTAGTTTAAAAGTTTGGGTTAGTAACATTTATTATCTGGTTAGAAATTAGTTCTTTTATTCAGCAAGGACACATTTAATAGTAATGTAATAGTAAGACGTCTTGTATAATGTTACAATAATATTTCTATTTCAAATAAATGCTGTTCTTTGTTTATAATAGAATCCTGATTTCCACAGAAATATGACGCACCAAAACCGTTTTCAACATTGATAATAATCAGAAATGTTTCTTGAGCAGTAAATCAGCATATTAAAGGATCATGTGACACTGAAGACTGGAGTAATGATGCTGAAAATTCAGCTTTGATCACAGAAATAAATTACAGTTTAAAAAAATATTCTAGTAGAAAACATTTCTTTTAAACTGTAATATTTTACGTTATGACTGCTTTTATTTTTAATCAAATAAGTGCCATGTTGGTGAACAAAAGAGACTTCAACAATATTTAAAAATCTTACCAACTCCAAACTTTTGAATGAAGAAATAATCATCTATTTTGTCATATTCTTTATTTAAAAGATGACATGATTTGTTTAAATTTGTAGTAACTGTCTTATTATTCCGATTGGCAACTTACATTTCAGGATAATTCAATATATTTTAATTTAGTCAACAAGAGCATGCTCTCATATCTCATCTTGATTAAAAATTCCTCACCCACTGATGAATCGCGCACAGTAAGAACACGTGTCTGTGTGTTCACGCAGGTGGTGTACACCAAACTGGACCAGGCAAAGAACAATCTGTTGGCCACGTGTAAGACCCTGATGAGGAGGGCCAGTGAGATCTGTAACATGACCCCCGGAGAGACGGCCGTCCCAGAGGAACTACACAGAGTGAGCTCCGTCTAACTCAGACACCCCACATCCTTCATTCAGCCTTTCATTCATTATTTTAAAAAAATTTCTGCATTGTTTCCTCTCAGGCCTTCAGCCAGTTGCCTGATACACTGGATGAGGTTGATGCCATGCTGAATGAGGAGAAGACCAGAGCCGAGTGCTTCACCGGCCTCAGTGATGCTGTGAGACAAGCGCATCAGCTCATTTATGCTTAGCCTGACCTCTGCCTTTAAAATGTTACTAATCAATCCTTACTTCACTTCTTACTGAAAGCTTACATCAAGAAGAGCCGGTGAATGCAGGCATCTCCAAAGCCCAAAGTATACTTCAGTGTTTTACTCGTACGCAAGCGTATGTGTACAGTCAAACGCACAGAATTTCAGAGTATACTCCAGGGTTCGTACGGTCATGAAAAACCTGGAAAAGTCATGGAATTTTAAAACACCAATTTCCAGGCCTGGAAAAGTTTTGGAAAAATAAATAAACCCAGAAAGTTTTGGAAAAGTTATTGAAATCTATTTCACAAAACTCTGTATAATAGTATTGTTTAATCAGGTCCTGAATTTCGGTGCAGGATTGTGCATAGGCTATATTGCATAGTTTTACTCATTCCCGCAGCTTTTGACTTTAAAATGATGGATATTCACACATTTATTCAATAGCCTATAGCATGTAGGTTTGATGAGTAACTAATCAAACCTACAGACTGAGTCCAGTCCACACAGACTGATCAAATCAGTCATTTGAAAACAGCGTGAGTGATTCAGCTGTACTCTCTGTACTTCTCTCTTTGACTTTCTCTTCAAACGGCTTACATCGGCGCATCTTGTCTGCGCTACAAGAGCCGCTGCACGCTACGATACAAGACTTTCACTCGTATTTCGGGACAGTTGACAGAATTGTCACTTGCCTAATCGGGTCATTGTTGCATCGTCAGAAAATTTTATTATTTATTTGCACGTCTTTTTAAGCCATTCGGTCCTCGCGCGCTCCAGAGGCGGTGCGCAGTCACATCCAAAGTGCGCTCGTGCGTATATAAAGCCACCTTGCCAGTACCAAATTGAGTTTGCAACCAAATAAGCTCAGCAGAACCCTGCACGGGCCTCAAACACATGCCCTAGTCCGGCCCTTATCCGACAGATTATCAGAATTACTGGCCGAGTCCAACTGGAGCCCGTGTCTTTTTTTCTGTTTCTCTCTTTCCCAATTACACCGCTGCTGTTGTAGCCATTAAAATAGTTCAGTTTCGTTTTTAATGGCAAAAGTGGTTATATATATTTTCGTCTCTTTATTACGTTAATTTATAAATACGTTTGGAAAATGTTTTTGTTTAAGTTCAAGTTTTTTTTTTTTTTTTAAAGTAACGACCAAGCGGCCAGTGGCAGACAGTGAGTTAATCATAGCCT